>NW_006800073.1:1505133-1517235 GCF_000485575.1 Poecilia formosa
CTCCCTGCAGGGAGGGCAGAACGAAGCTCTTCAAATAACAAGCAGAGCCTAAAAAGTTACACCCATGTAAGAGCAGCACTACTTCAACATATTTTTACTCAAAACTAAAAGGTAGCCATTACTCAAGCTCAGATTAACTCGTCAAAATATAAAACTTATGTGGAAATGTTTGTATTTTGAAATATCAAAAGTGAAAATATTTCAGATAAATAACATGATTACAAAATCAGGCAAAAGAAACATGTTTCCAAATCAATTTCTTTCAACTTAAAACTTATGAAGCTTTAACAAAAGTGTGTGCGTCTGGTGAATTTATAAAACTAATGAAACTTTTCAGAAACTGCAGATGTGTCTTTGGCAAAGTTTTTCTCTAAAACATGTTTATTCTTAATTTAGTGAAGTTGCTCGCAGTGGGTCAATAATCCACAAATCTTGGTCAAGTAAAAGTACAAATACCCCTAAAAGTAGATTTGTTACCAAAAAGTTACTCAGGTAAATGTAACCAGTTACCGTCCAGCTCTGAAAACAAAGTCTTACCTGACTGCCGTTCGCTCTCAGGACAATATTCTCCGCCTTTGCTTTACTCTTGGGATACGCCATGGTGTGCTTCACTTCATATTTTGTGTCTTCATTTCCTCTGCAAAGAAAAAAAAGCCACATTTAAAACTCTGAAAATCATCTCCTTTTAATGTAAATTATCAGTCGAGTGCTGCTGGGAGTTTTCTCTGCACTTATATTCATGGAAACATGTCGGATGAGCAGATAAAGTTCCTTTGACCCTTGGCCTGAATGAGAAAAATGCATTTCAAGCAAATTCCTCAGTAGCTGCGAGTCAAAACGAAAGTTTGCACGGATTGATGAAAATTTTCAGAACATCCATCCTGAGTTTCTGTGCAACCCTATGACCTGCTCTGAGTTTGCGTTCCTGAATAAGCGCACGTCTCTTTCAGGGCGAACAAAGCCTCGTTGTTTCCCCCTGACTTCATGTTGCAACCGTCAGGGGAAAAGCTGAATAATTCTGATGTGATGCTGCCGGGATGCAAGGCGGAGAGGTTTGCTGCAGCATGTTTCGAATGAAGTAATCCACCTCTTTTTATAAATATTCTGACTGAGTTTTATCTTGCGACTGCGATCCATCACCATTAACGTCATGACCTCACCTGCTGCAGCCAAACGCAGCCAAGCTTTCTTAAATATCAACATACCAGGGAGGAAAAACAAGAAGCCTGTTTGATCCAGAAGTTAACTCACCTCAAAGACCACAACGGAGAAAAGTAATAACTTAAAACTTAGGTTATTACTTCAGTAGATTAATTATTACTTATCTGAACTTAGAAAAAAACAAAGCTTCTGTGTCTCTAAGACTCTTGTTTTCTTTAGATCTTAATGATTTCTGTTGACTTTTGTTGCTGGAAATGTTTCAGGCTAAATGTTAAACACAGAAAGATTAAGTTTTAAATTGACTGCTGGAGGACAAAATGCCGTTTCGAGCCATGACAGAATGCTGGATTCAATTGAAAGGCTCAAATAAAAAAAGGAGCTAAACTACGGTTTTGAGAGCGGCCTAGTCAAAGTTTGGACTTATTTCCAGTTTTCTAAGATACATTGTCAAGTTCAGGGGTCAAAAATTATTATTATTTTTCATTGGTTTGTATTTACTAAGGTCGTCTTTGATAGATATACAAATTTGGTTCATGATTTCAAGCCAGCTGTGTCCAAAGTGTGGCTCGAGGGCCATTTGTGGCTCTTGAAATGATTTTGTTGGGCCCCTTACCAGACGTCAACAATAGTAAAAAATTTGCAAAACAAAACAGAAAACGACCAATGAAGCTAAAAACTTTGGAAGTTGAGTTTCATCTTATGGATCTTTACTGATATGCAGATTTTGTTAACATTTTTGTTTATTGTTGAGCAGTTAAAACAAAAATAAATAAATAAAAGAATCAAACTAATTTTTGAATTTTTATCTTGATACATTTTGTGGCCTGTCAGTAGTTTCAATTTGCTATATCTAGGAGTTTTTAAACATTTTAAAAGAGTAACTTTACAGGAAGTACAGCCAAACACTCGCAAGATTTTTTTTTCTTCTTTTTTTTTTTTTTAGAACACATTATGAAAATGCACTAAAAATAAAAACATGAGTCAGATTTTGCAGCTATATTTACATGACACAGACCTGAAGTTCCCTCTTTTTCAAGTCAACCTCATCACATTGTTTTTCATTCCAGAATCAGCAGGATGGAAACTAATCACAAGGTCTGACGTCGCAGAAACCCAGACCTGTTCGCATGCATGTTGGTTGTGGTCGGCTAATCACAGTGCAGGACGTCTCTTCCTAAAATAATGGTGACGTGTGCAGACGGCATGTCATTTAGTCACACCAACCCCAGGACTAAACATTCACCCTCCAAATGTGAAGTCAAAACAAAAATCAAAGGCATCCAGTGCAGCTGGAAATAAACCGAAGCTGGTAATTGACGGGAATGTTTAAAATAATAACTAACGCAGAGATGTGACTGTTGTTGCATGAAGACTTGATGACGGGTGACGAATGTTTCCAGTCTAAGCCCCAGACGGCGTCTGTACAGCAACGCTAAATGCCAATCATACACAACATCACAGACTGCAGACTGCTGCTTTCATGTCTCCCCTAAAAAAATATTTTTGGCACCAAAATTGTAAAGTAGAAAGTTCTAGTGGGTGAAAAATACGTGATTTTCAAACTAAAACAATAAACTACACATGGAACATTTTAGGTACAGAAATTAGTTGGTGTGACTTCTGCAGAAAATCAATCTGAAATTCATGAAAGATCCAAAATATCTTCACTTTTGTCTTATTAAAAATTAAAAAAGGCTTAGAATTTCTTATATTTAATTTCTTTTTGGGATTAAAGTATTTTTCATTTTGAAGACAACTTTTGGGTTAACTCTCCAAGGTTATTTTGGGTTTCATCAAGATTATTAATGTTCTTAAAGGGAAGACATTTTAAATGTCCAAAATAATTAAACAAAACAACAAATAAAATGAATTACAAAGTGAAAAAAAGGGCTTGTTGTGAAAAGAATGAAGACTTTTATTGTCTTGGTTTTGGTAGAAAGAGAAAAACTATAAATCAAGCAAATAGAAAATGAGGTCATTTTAACTCATCATGTAAAAAACTGATTTATTGGTTATTGTGACAGGAGCAGGCGGGCCGGATTTGGCCCTCAGGCCTCTAGTTTTGCAACACTTTCTCTGGTTTTCTCATAAACAAGAAATATTCATCTATAACTTGTGAAATGCCTGGTAAAATTTACACCAGTCTTGAACTGTAGTCAGCGGCCCCACAAATGCATTCTGAGGACCACAAATGGCCCCCCTGCCACACTTTGGACACCCCTAAATGAAGTTTGCAGCCTTTCTGATGAACATCTTTCATAATTTGTGTTATGATCGTTTTGAAGCCACCCAGTCTTAATCATATCATGTCCTTCCCTCATGATTTACATTATTATTGTTTTATTTTCCCAGAAAAACAGGAAGGCGACCGGACAACATCTGGATTAACGCCATGTGGAAAACACATGGCAGAAAGAAGAGAGACAGAGGGAACATCAAAGGAGGACTGTTTCAGTTGTTAATGATGAGGAATGACGTTTACCTCTTGAAATGATCGCCCTTCACGTTGGGTCCAATCACTTCCATGCTGCTGGTGTAGACGAGGCGCTCGACGCCACATTCCACACATGCTCGGATCACGTTCTCCGTTCCTGACGGCAAAAATCAGCCAAACTTAGAAAGAACATTTAACTTTCACTCAACATTAAATAAAGCCTTACTGAAACAAATGAGTGTCTCTGTTCTTCCCAGATGAGAAGCTAAAAGCAGATTAAAACGCGGTCTGGGATCCACATGCTGACTGGAGGCCTTTTCCCCCTCCTTTGTGCTAAAACTAAATCTGGACTCCATTATCGAAGTCGGACAGCCGTTGGAAAGAAACACGAAAAATGACGACAGGAAACAGGAAACCTCTTATTGTGGCATTGAAAACAGTAGATTTATTATTACTTATCTGATATTTTGCAACATTGGACTCGGGTTCCTCTGTTACATTTTAAATTTTCTTTGGCAGTAGATGACGAGATTAAAATATAGCAGAGTTGATTTTAAAAGAAACAAGCTTATTTTATGCTCCACAACCAGATCCACTGCTGCCAACTCACCAGGTCGTTGCTAGGTAACCAAAGAATGACTGGGTTGCCAGGCAACCAAAGAGTGAGTGAGTGAGTTGATTCCAACAGAGTCCTGTGCAGTTCAGTGAAATTATTGGATATTCTAACCAATGTATTATATATATATTGTTATTTATTGTTAAGCTGAAATCAAATATTTATTTTCCTTCTCACTAAAATAAAAGATGCCAACGTGGTTTTTATAGCTCCAAGACAAAGAATTTAACTGCGACCCAGGACTTTTGAATCTGAAAACCAGAGAGGCATTTTATCTCTCAGGTTAGAAGGAAAGAGTTAACGAGAAGCAGGAGCTCTGGGGTACCAGGAAAGATTCTCTGAGTGTTTGTCATTCCTTAAAATCAAAACTGAATGAGAAACCAGGTTGAGCCACTTCGCTTAATGAAATAAAGCAAAACTGAGACAGAATCAAACCTCACCGTTGTGTTCTCATGAACGCGGGAATCAGTCATCTAATTAGTCAACTCAGGATGAATCTGTTGTGTTATGCGCTGCTGCTGCTGCTGTGCAAAGGGGGGATTCATAAAGCCCAGTCAGCCAACAGACAACAAAAGCATGTTTTGTCCGTTTTGTTGAATCCAAAGCCAAACAATAGAATTGAGTTTCTTTCTTTATGAATGAGGCGTCTCGTGTTTGAATTTAGCCATCCTACTTTGGTGGACTATTTATGTGCAACAGACACAAAGATATTCCCAGAAATGTGTTTTCAAAGATAAGGCTGACAATAATACTAAATACTGTGTTTGTGCCGCATTGTTGGACACAAAGACAGATGAGTCACTCTGTGGGATTTATTGAAAATAAAACAAAAGCAGAAACTACAGACTGTACAATTTTAGAGAAAACCTTTGTTTCTAGTTTCAGTTACTCTCCTACAAACAAATTCTGTGTGTTTCTAGAAGCATCGACTTCTAGAAACAGAGAATTTTTGAATTATCCAGACTCCAATAAATATTAACTTATTGCCAAAAAAACATCTGGGAGGATTTTTTTGTTTGTTTGTTTGTTTTAAGCGCTTGGACAGAGAGAATGTTTGTGGTTTCCTAAGAAGTAATTTGCCAGATTAAAAACCACCAAGCTACTAGCAAGCAGTTAAAGCTTCAGTAGTAGAAACGTCATTGAACCGCAGAGGAGTGTTTCGAAATCCTGATCGTCATGGAGTGTGGTTGCATGTTGTGAATGTTTTCTTTAACAACTTCCTTTGATGTTGCGCTAAAATTGGACTTCACTACAACTGAACCTGCAAGAGCTTTTCCTCAGAAACGGTGCGCAGGAAAAATAAAAGCATCAGCAGAGGCAGGTAGTAACTAGTTGTTACTCTTGTACATTTATTTGAACTTTTTGGGAAAAAAAGTTGTTCAAGTAAATTTACTCAACTTACCTGAATTAACCAAATCACCTTTGGTTAGTTTTCAACATGGAAAATTAACCAAAGGTGATTTCCCATATGGTTACTTTTTACTTTCACTGTGTGAGTAAATATATATTAAAGTAGTTCTATTTTTACTTTAGTGCCATTTTTTTGTACTCTATCTACCTCTGAAACATGGCAAACATGGAAAAATCATTTCCTGGAACCTGGTTACAGTATAGAAACAAATCCCAACATTAAACCAGTGATATGTTCCAGTTTTTAGGGAACTAACTGGAAAAATATGTGATCCAACTTCCTGATAGTTTCCGTTTTGATCCCGTCACGGATATGCCGTAAAGGATGTCACTACCTTTGGATTTCTGAGGAAATCCACACCTCTGTGTGGATTTCCTCAGAAATCATTTCCTTTCTTCCCGTTATCACTCAGATCACGCCACCTCCGGGACGTACCTGTGACGTTGACGGAGTAGATGAGGGATGCTGGGATTTTGTGCCAGACATCCACCAGGCTGGCAGAGTGGATTACAACGTCGACCCCTTTGGTGGCCTCCAACACGCTGTTGTAATCTGTGATGTCTCCTTGGATTAAAGTCACTTCCACCTCATCTGCATAAGAAACAGGAAGCAAATGCACCCATTATTGCATGCAAGGAAACAAAATGTTTTCCAAAGAATTTCAGGAGATAATGGAAAAAGACATAGGTGGGATGCTAAGGATAATTAAGGCTGTTTGTCAATAAACGTGTTCACCTCCTTGTTACAAAATTTCCATTCTTGCTTGCTTACAAATGCACATTTTCCAGTAATTGTTTCCTTATCAGCTCAAGAGGAAATATGTCTTCTATCACATTGGCTTTTCTTTTGAAATGTGAATGAGATATGACGGCCATCAGCTGAACTCGCCCTGACATCAAAGTTCATTATTGCGCAATGCTGTTTTTAGTTGTACTGAAATAAATGACGTAAAATCTGACTTCTATGCAGCATAATCTGGTTCCGGAGGCTAACGCTAACCGCTAAACTGATTAATTTCGACACTAATAAATCCGAAATCCGCAACATGTCCAGTCAAACACGTCACAGAAATGCACGCTAACGCTAAATTTCATTCGCTTTTAATTCACATGAAAGCCGATGATAGCCGAAAATAATGTATTTTGGAAAGAGGAAGTGTTTTATTTTGAAGAGTGCTTCGTCGTATCCGGTTTTGTCTTCTGTTTTGTGTTGCTAGGATACAAAAAGCCGTTATTCAAAAGGTAAAAAGGTACCAGCCGCATGTTAACGATTACAGAAGCTTTCACTGCGTAATTCACGTATTTTACACAAAAAGATCACTCGCCTCCAACTTCACAAATGTTGATTATAAATGGAACGTAAATATGTTTCACTTTACCTTGTAATTATGTACAATCATTAAATAAAATAGATTTATTTACGTGTAAGTCACAAAAACGTGCAAATAATGTAAAGAATTCGTAATCGGGTAAAATGTCAGATTAAAGAGGCAATAAAAACTAAAACTCTTATGTAATTTTCAGCAAGCCCTATTCTTTCTTTTGACTGGAAATGCTTTTCACATGCGAGGATTATTCATTCAAAATTCAAATTATAAGATACTTAATTGATCCCAAAGGGAAATTAAATTAAATTCTTCTTGTATTGATCATCATTAAAGACACATAGCCTCCAAACTCCACTTCCCCAAGTGAAATACTTTAAAAGTTAAGACAATGTTCACATAAACATTTTCAAGCAATAAAAACAAAAAAACTGTTATATTGATTTTGTTTCTATATTGTGGTTTTGACTGGAAATGCTTTACATGTTCCGTTCATTTCACATGGGAGGATTATTGATGGAACACTGCCTCCAAATTTAGTTTCCCATGTAAAATATTGTGTAAAAACAACAAATTAATAGTGTAAAAGTTAATAAAATAATGTTCAAATAAACAAAAGCAACCTTGGAGTTTATTTTAAGACGTATTGTGTTTTGGTCCATCTTGTAGATTTCGTCTGTGAGTGAAGAAGTGTGTTATCATTTTAAGAAAGGTCTTGAACTCCTGGTTTATCTTTGCTCCCATGCCTCGTCCTTGACTTGCTGATATAATCCAACGCAAGCAGAAAACAGCCAGAAAGGAAAAGGACTTTTGGACCTCAGCTCAGAGAATCGGTTGCAAATGTTTTACCAGTTCAGACCAGTTTTAAAACGCTGAACATACAAGCCAGCATTTCATTTTTCCTTCATCAGCCTCAGCACAGGGCTGACAGCAGGTAAAACTGCTGATCAGTCATCTGTTATTGAATTACACTCAGGAAGCACGACAGGCGTCAGTCACATATCAATTATTAATTAAACCCAAACAAAGACGGAATGGCTCATTTATTCAGCTACTCAGGGAGGCTATTCATGTTATCAGGAAGCATATGATGCGAGCAGACAGAAAACCAAGCATAGATAAGAGATTAATTATATATTATCTATGCTCATATGATGTAAGAAGGAAGTTGAAGCTGCAGAAAAATAAAACACTGCGCACCTTTTAAAACAGAGGGGATATTTATGCCAAATTTAATTTCTACACGCAAGAAAAACCAATAAATGTATCTTTTGAATAAAATGAGGATATTCAACTGAAAACCAAACAACTGAACATTTTGATATTTGAATGTACAGAAACATGTTTATTTTCAAATCTGCTTAAATCATTAAAACGCAATCCAGTTACTATACATCACTGTAAAAGCCAGCAGACTAAAAACGAAGCACCTCTCATGTTTCAAACAGGATTACTGCGACAGAGAGAAAAGAAAGAAAGGTCCCTGCTCTTACCCGTCTTCCTCTGTTCGTGAAACCCAGGATATATGTGCTTGTCAAACACCCGCACCTCCGCCAGCTTCTCCTCTTTCTCTAGCAAAACATCGAGCAGGTGCTTGCCGAGGAAACCGCAGCCTCCTGTGATCAAATAGACGAGCGTCCTCTTGTTTTCTTCCATGGTGGAGGAGAGACTGAGCTTTCTGTGAGCGCTCACCGCTTCTGCACGAATAACAGCTGACCGCTGGCGGAGGTGCCTTTATGCAAGCCCCGCCCCTTTTTGGGCGGGACCGAGCGGTGCTGAACACCCATATGACGTGTACAAATCGCGGTTTCTCTCATAAATTCATTTTAGAGTTGGGTAGTAACATTTACCTGAGTAACTCTTTAGAAAAAAAATACTTTGTGGTATTTTTACTTCTTTTACTTGAGTAATTTTATTATGAAGTAACGCTGCTCTTGAGTAAAATTTCTGGATCCTCTACCAACTGAATGAAAAACAAACATGTTTTAACCAAAAATTCAAATTGTTATAGTTTCTTAAGTTTTTATTGAAAGAAACTGATTTTGATTTTTTTCTTTTTTTATATATTCTGTTACTTATATGAATTAGTCATTTTGGTTCTTGAAATACCAAAATTTCCACTTAAATTTAGATTTTGGTCTCTCTGCTTATGTAATTTTTAAATATTAGAAGACTGATAATTTGACCAGTTACTCAGTTTTTGAGTAGACTGTTTACCAAATACTTTCTACTCTTTGAGTAATTTCTTGAATGGCTACTTTTTACTTTTACTTGAGTAAAAATATGTCAAAGAACTTTTCTACTCTTAAGTAAATTTTTTGGGTGCTGTACCCAAGATATCTGCTTCAAGCATAAATTATTTTTTTAAGAACTGGAATGATTATGACATTTTAAATTTTGTTGTGCTTTATTTGTGCACAATGACATTAAAATGAATTCCTATTCTGATATTTTATCTATAAAACAACTGACAAACAAGTTTTAAATTCCTCTGTTTTGGAAGTTTTTATTGGAAACTCAGACAAGTTTCTTTCTTCTGTTTTTAGCCTTTCTAATATTAGAACACCTGGGAATGCTTCATTCTCAGGTGTTAATAAGTCATTAACTTTCTGTTGAGAACTGCAACATGCCTCAAGGAGACAAGCAAATTCATTGTTGCTAGGAAACCAAAACACACTAGTCACGTAACCGCACAACTAGCAGGAAGGCAATCATTTCAGTCTGTGAAGGTAAGAAGCACATTGGTAAAGTTTTTTTTAACTTTCTTAAAAAAGTTTCTATTGAAAGTGAAATTAGGTTTCTTAAGAAATGTGTTTTAGATATTTTTAAATTCGTATGAGCTGCAACAGTTGTCCAAAAGCAAAAACATATTAGAACAAAAATCCCTCACAAACGGGACAAATTGTTCAAAAATGGAAATGACTACAAAAAACAACTAACCCAATTCTATAATTTTTTTGGAAAAATAAGCTGAACCTGACTGCACTACTAGGATCGACATTACATCCGTTTGATTCGACTGAATTAACTTTATTGTAAAGTGTTAATTTCTAAACATGTTATTTTTTTGTAAAAATGTTTAGATTTATAAGTCTCACTTTCTTATCCCTAATAACTAAATGCAAACTGATCCACACATGAATTCATGACCAAATTGAGCTCAGATGAAGAATAAACACCAACATCATAATCATTCCTCTATTATCTTTTTTAAAACTTTATTCCACTGAGATTATTTCACTTATCACTTATAATTTCCCCATAAGTGAAATAATCTCAGTGGAACTAACACTTTTTCACAAATATTAAGGAATTATGGACCTAAGAAAAACTCATTTCTTGCTGAAAAGTTACTTATAAGGTAATTTTGTCTTATTTCAAGTGTACTAAGATATTTGCACTGGAAACTGGACAAAAATACTTGGTAAGGTTTGTGTGTTTGCAGCACAACAAACGATTATGCAGGTATGACTCAGAAGCAGCGGTAACCACTGTTATTAAGACCAAAGACAAACAGACGCGCACTTTGAGGAGTGCCTTTAATAACAAAGTTATTAAAGATTATATGAATTGCATAACTTCCCAGTAGAGAGTATGACAAAGTTCATCTCATCATGACCTACAAAATAAAGGTGATGCTGTTTTTAAAATGTGTAGCTGGGTGGAGCAGCTGTTCCAGTCAATGAGCTGCTTGTTTCAGGATCAAGGCAGACACAGATTTAGGTTTCTTTTTTAAGCTCAACGTGAGTCGGCATCTAAAAACTGCAGCTGAAGTAATACCCAGTGCACCTGGTTTCCTTTTACTGAGGATACAGCTCAGCTTTATTTTACTAGAGGGAAAATCTATGGAAGAAGATTAGTGCCACTAAAAAAACAAACAAAAAAAACAGCCTGACTTTAATCTCAGAATTCTGACTTTTTTTTTTAAATCAGAAATTTAAAAATGTTTAATCTGAAAACTCAAATCTACCAAACAAATTTGGGACAGGCTTTCAGTGTGGGCAAAGTGAACAGCTAAAAATATTATAACAGGAGGAAACATTTAAGTGATTATTTTTATATACTAGCAACATATCTGACATACACCTAGGAATAGTTGGGTTTTTATTTATGTTACGCCCCCAAGGTCTAGGGGTCCAGGGGCAGCAACATAAAATGTGTCCAGAGTAACAAGTGGAATGTAAAATGATTTATTGCAAAAGAAAGTTTCACAAAACAATATAATTTAGCCCCAATTAATGCAAAACAAGAGGGATTAACAAACTCAAGAATGTCAGGTGCAAATTAAAGTTACAAAATGTCCACACAAGTCAATTCAACGTAAACTCAAAGTAACCCAAAAAGGGAGAAAGGGGAAGGGAAAAAAAAACCCACACACACAAAGGGCACAAAGGGAGTACCAAGCTTCTAGCTTGACAAAACAATCAAGCTACTCAGCAGAACAAACAGGCACAAAATGGTTCAGAACTGCCACAGCAGCTGTCCAGCCCCGACAGCACTGGCATCCACCTCCAGTTTGAAAGGTCGGGTCAGATCAGATGGAGCCAGGACTGGTGTGTGGCAAAGATGCTGCTGCTCAGGTTTGGGTGTGGGATAACCATTTATCGCCACAGTGTTGCCATTGACAGGAGCAAGAGAAGGACTAGAACGTATGGGATCATTTTTTCCTCGACTACCAGCATTATTAAGCTCATCCACTTTTAGTGGAGTTCTCACTGCAACTCGAGCACAAACAACATTAAGTTTGGGTGCAGGTCGGGGGTGGTACGATTGCTTACTTTTATTCCAATCTGAGCTTCCTGCAAACGATGAAAACCATCGACGCTTCAAGAGTTTCTTTTTATTGGCTTGTTCAGCACTTACCACGTTCTGGTCACATCTTTGCAAGGTTTCATCAGCTGGAACAGATGACAAATGTCTAGCTAGAGGGGCAGATGCTTTCTCCAAGAGTGGACCAGGCTCCTCCCGCTCCACCAAATCTGGAAGCAACGGAATGCAGTTACTTTCGGTTAGCATAGCACCCCCACTAGAAAATGGAGACAACACAGAATCAGAAATGGAAACAGAGTCTGAAGAGTCTGGGGTTGTCTGATTTAAAGGACTGTCTAAAACCCCCAGACTTGGAAGTAAACCTCCAGAAATGTCGTTCCCCATTA
>NW_006800073.1:1517743-1608108 GCF_000485575.1 Poecilia formosa
CATTTCAATAAACAGAATACCGAAATTGTTTCCGTTGCTTTAAAAGGTTTATGTCAGTCTGCCTTTTCCCCATCGATACGCTTCCCGACCGCCCTGCACCTTAGGGGGTTAAAAAAAAAAAAAAAGACGCGCACATTGCGCAAAACTCTGAAACAGGAGAAGCGGGACATAAAACGGAGCGACGAACTAGATGTGAATTATGGCATAAAAACAGAGAAAAACCAACACATGATGTGAAACATGATGATTAGGCGGCGCAGCAGGTGATGAGTGAAGATTAATGATGGTCAATACATGATAAAATAAAACATATAGCAACAGGAAAGAAACTAAAGTGGACATAGCAATAAACCAAGAGAGGATAATACTAATCAAAGGAAACTAAATTAAATGAATGAAGAACAAAATGCAAGAATAAACTAAGAAACTAAAGTAAATACAGAGGAATAAACTGGTATGGCAAGACATTTCGATCAATAATTAATACAGAGACTGTATGGCAAGAATAAACACACTATTTCCAGATAAAAGGTAAAATAATATTGTTTTAGTGCCATGGGTTTGTTGAGACCATATCTGGTACTGAGAATAAATATATCTTACAGACTATAACAGTAAATAACTTATCACTTATTTATGTTTTAATTAGATTTGATATATTTATTTCTTCAATATTATTTTTCATGTCGGTGTTAATGTCATGAGGCTGATGACGCCATGACACTTTCAATTTGACTCATTAGGATTTGATTAAGAACCAGATTTGTTCTTTGTAATTTCTGTCCAGTAAAACTATTAATCTATAATCAATAGACAGGTTTATATAAAGATATAATCCATGTTTCTGTCTCATATTTCTATGGCATTAAAAGGAACTTTTGTTTTTCCACTGAAAGCTCTGGTTTGCACAATAAATGCCATGTGGGTGAAGTTTTATGGATGATGCTCTGATGTCCCATTCTCCTGAAGGCAGCACAGAGCTGCACCACCAGAAGAGAAGAAGAGCTGTGGTTAATGTAGTTACTGTTCTATCCATGTTTTAATGCTGCAGAGCTCAGTCGGTTTGCACATAGTTCAAAGTTTAAACTGGCATGTTGTTCATCTTTTATCTGGTCATTTTGTGGAATATTTAACAACTAGAAAATGGCACAAAATAAGAATATTTTTCCACTGATTGGCTGCTGTTAGGCCTACAGATTTTAACTTGAATGTTCATTGCATTTTTCGTAGACGCCTGTGAAAATAATTTCTATTCCCATGGCTTTTATGTTCTCTGGGAAATTATTTTTGATGATAAATACAGAAACAAACATAAAAATCAAAACATCTACAATAGTGACAGTAATATTAATGATAAAATAATAGTCAGTGCAAAGTAGCCTGCAAATCCTTTGGTGGGGGGCAGTGAGGGACCTGGATAAGGGCTAGGGGGGCGCTGGCACAAAAGGGTTGAGAAACACTGGTTTAAATAAAGGAATAATTCCTGGCAGCTGAAAACATGATGGTTCATACCTTTTCCCCCCAGACACACCCTTTCCATGTCAGGATTCTGTTCCCGTCTGGTGAAAAGAAAACAATACGTGAGGTTCACAAAGTCAGGCAGTGGCAGAAACACGTTTGAAACAGATGCAGGGATTTTCCAGCTGAGGTCAACATCTGCTGAGAGAACCGGGCCATCTTTCCCCTTCCTCTTTCCGTTAAAGATAATTTAAAAAAATATCTGCAGATGAGTTACAGCTCACAGGACGAGAGAAGAGTCATTAAAAGGAAAAGAAAAACAGATTTTCTTGTTTTTATTTAAAAAATATTTTTAATGCACCATTAATAAAGGGTTCAACGCATTAATACAAGAGAAATATTGCAAATAATATTAAAATCATCAAATTAAGAGGAAAAAAAACAATAAAAAATAAATGAATGAAAGGTATGTACACGTTTCCTCATGGAGAGGAAAAGGAACAACATATTTACAGCTTGGAATCCGTTTGTTTCTACGAGAAACAAACATCTCTACAATATTTACATGTACTTCTTTTTTTTTTCTGTTTAATCCTGTCGTAAATAAGTCTTGTTTCGTATGGAAAGGCTTTCATTGCAACAAGCATTATAGTACACAATTTTCAGGTTGCGAGGGAACACAGAAAAAAAAAAAAGAAAAAAAAAAGAGAGGGAGTCTGGTTAAAAGTTTCAACATCAAAGTTAAACTTTGGACGGTCCGGAGAAAAAAAACAAAAACTCAGGGTAAACATGGGAGAGCCCGACTGTCTGCAGTGCAACACAAACTCATCCAGCAGAAAAACAGCGACGTGCACGGCAAAAAACACGGCATGTCCGTCCGCCGCGTCAGGAGAGGACATTTTGGTGGGGGATGCTCGGCATGCGATAAACACTCAGATAAAATAAATACAAGTGAATTCTGGGGGAACAGGGGATTTTCTTTTAAAGATAACCTTATAAAGCAACTAAACATCTGAGTTATCAACGGAAACATGTTGAAATCCTTCAGTCGTTTTTCTTCCAACAGAGACTTTTTTTTGTTGAAATAAAACAGGAACACAAGAGAAACTGATATACGCACTTTTAAAGGCAAGAAGAAGAAAATATGCAATGCCCAGGGTTCCTACACAGTTGTCATAACTTGCAGTGTAAATGCTACATTTCAAAAATCTGTAATTTGCCAAATGTGGGTTGGAGTCTCACAATAAATGCAAACACGAAAAAAAAAAAATCAATAAATGTGTGTAATGTCTAAGATCTACTGAAATGGCCATTTTTAGTTATTTTTGAATGTACAAACATTCAAAAATCTAAATACTGATGGGTGAAAAATTAAAAATGAAGGCAAAATCGTTTAAATGTAGCATAAAATGTCTGGACAAATCTAACATTTCCATGTTAAATTGTCTTTTTCTGGAAAGTCGTCAAAGCAAATTCTGTGTAGGAACTCTGAAAGAAACGGTTGATTGCTTGTTTTTGTTCTTGGAGGGCCTGCAGGGAACATCCAAGCTCTAAATAACATTTCCAATTGCTTTATTCAAGCAAATATTTTTGCAAACTTTGTGAGAATCTGCAAACCTTTCATACAGAAGAAATGCAGCAAATAATGAGCAGTTAAAAGCAGGTAAATCAGCGTGAAAGGAGAAAACTGTTCTGTTGTGCTGACTGTCAGTAGCAGCTTAAAAAGGAGAAATATTAACACTTTCAGGCGGCAGAAGGTTGTTGCAAATCAAAACCAAGAGGGATACGGAGACAACAGCTGAACACTGAGGGGAAAAGTCATTTCATCATAAGAAACTTTGTGCAAACGCAACAAAATACTATTAATTACAGCAAAGGTTTTCTAAAGAGATGGAAACAAAACCACAAAACAAATATCGCACTCAGAAATCCTGCATGACTGACAACCTACTGGAAAGAAGATGTTTTATTATTATTATTTTAAAAGTGCGCCCATGACAAGCGATTTTTAAAAACCCTGAATTTTTCTGGCATTCCTGTGCGTTTGGGATGAGTATGGATGCTGGGGGGAAAAACATCTATAAAAAAAAGAAAAATCCCATGATATGTATAAAAAATCTGATCCGACACAGACAGAAATGACCTGTGTTACTGTTTATCAAACGGACGCTGGCGTGGGAATAGAAAAAAAAAGGTTTTGGTGACTTGTTGAATACTGCCACTCCTCCGATGTTGGGAAACAGGAGCGTTAACGTCAATTGAGGTGAAAAGTGCAAATGTGTGCGACACAGTTTCCTACTTTCTGGGGCTCTGAACTCTGACAGAAAAGAAAGAAGAAGAAAAAAGGTAAAGGTTGGCTGCTGGCGAGAAGAAAAAAAACAAGAAGTGCTTTTTTCACTAGTTGAGCGTTCCGCGGCAGTTCTCCGTCCCACACAGGCAGGGGATTTTGTTCTCCTCCAGGGGGAATTTGTAGTCGTAGGTGATCTCCTCGTTGACGGCGATCGGCTGCTTGGAGTAGATCACAATCTTCTTCTGAGACTCTATGGTGATGACCTTAGCGTAGCAGTTTGGCTGAGGAAGGAAGATTTCAAAACGTTTAGGCCTTCAGAGTCACATAAAGGCAGTTACAAAGTCAGACTTTTATCGCCTGGAGAACATTTTAGGATGAAAGGACTAATGTAGCATACGTAAAATTATATTTAATCAACCAATCAATCAAGTTTGTAGAACAACGTCATAAAAAAAAATAATACAGTCACCAACAGTGAAACCAGTAACAGATTACCTAAAAATTATACTCAAGTAGAAGTAAAAAGTATTTGGTAACTCTTCAGATTTTCAATCATTTAATATTTAAAAATTACACCAAATATAAATTTAGGTGGAAATTTTGGTATTTTAAGGATCAAAATGACAATAATTCAACAAAATCAGGCAAAAGAACATTTTTCCAAATCAGTTTAATTTCCCAATTAAAAAAACTAATAAATGTAACAAAAACTGCAGGGGTCTGTGTCTGGTGAATTTTTGGTTAAAATATTTTTGTTTTTCATTCAGTGGGTAGAAAATCCAGAAATTTACTCAAGAGTAAAAATACTTACTAATGAAGTTACACAAGCAAAAGTGAAAAGTACAATATAGTAAAAATACTCCTAACAGAACAGTTTTTCAAAAAAGTTACCCCAGTAAATGTAATTGAGTAAATGTAACTAGTTACTTCCCAACTCTGCCAGTAACAAACATCACATTTTGTCAACTGCCATAATCAAAATCATCAATACACATCAAATATACTGACCAATGTTTAATTTATTATGTTTCAAAAGCAGCTCTAAGCGGGTTGTTGATGTGTTTGTGACGTTTTAATGTTTTCATGAGGTAAAGCTCTTTGAACTGCCTGAAAAGCGCCACAGCCATAAAGCCGATAGATTTGGTGGAGACTCACAGTGCAGCAGTGGTTGATGAAACGCGCCAGGTTGCCACACTTGGTGGCGTCTATTATTGTGTCGTGGTCCACCCTGAACAGGTAGCTGCTCCCGATGCCCTGCTGAGCGTACCGCTTCTCCCGGTTGTCGGCCACCATCTGCATCAACGAGTCGGAAAATGAGATTTAGTTGGTGGCAAAACACAAAAAGGTGAACAAAACATCTTCACTACATTTTATAGCACATGTAATGTCATTTCAGAATGAGCTGGATGCATTTTTCCCATTTAAATTATTTTGGATTCCATTTTAGCCACATTTATTAACCCATAACGCATATAAGCTCGTCTTAAAACCCATCTATTTTACTTGGCTTTCAACTCCAGCGGGATCTAGTTTTAAGTTGTATGTTTGTTTTTAAACTGTAAGAGTTTTTATTTATTTATTTTTTTTTAATTGTTATGTTTTAATGTACAGCACTTTGTATCAGCTGTGGTTGTTTTAAAGTGCTTTATAAATAAAGTTGGTATGCTATGGTAATTGTGCTGTGAATGGAAGAAAAAATAAAGCTAGAGGCCAACATTTCCTGTTATTCTGTTTCACATAAGAAACAAACCGCTGGTTTAACAGAACATTTGTTTTACAAGATGTTAAAACTGTTTCCCTTTCATTTTTATTCAAAGAACTCAAACTCGCAAAACTAAGAATCTTGTTTTTAACCAGAAAGTCAAAAGGGAGAAGTGTGAATATGTCCATAAAAATCAGGACTGCTGTTTGTTTCTATTTCTTCTGTGTGTCACAGAAATCTGCACTGAAGTAAGTAATGACTGGTGTTGCTTTCACCTTTCTGCAACTGCAACTGCAATAGCGCAACTACACAACCGAACTTCTTTGAAAAGCATTAGTAGAGCCTTGTGCAAACAGAAAGAATGCACCAAGTGGTTTCTGGACTGTAGGTCAACAACAAAGCACTTGTTTTTTTCCGCACAGAGAGGTAAAACCAGCTGACCAAACGTGTCGGAACTCAGCTTGGGTTGCCAGGCAACGAGCAGAATTCCACTGGGGTTGCTAGGTAACGGCACAGAGCCCGTGGAATGTGACTCAACAATCTGAAAGTTTTTGAAAAGGTTAATTTTCCAGACACCAAAACAACCTTAACTTATTGCCAAAAAATGCCTGGGTGGTTTTTTTAAATATTTGGTCAGTTTTTAGATCCAAGTGGAAATAAAAAAACAGGCAAAAAGTGAATTTTGCATAACAGGTCCCCGTTCTAACAAGCTGTGAAATAATCTAGGAAATGAATCCTTGATCTGTTGAAGCTTTGGAGTTTGAATTCTGTTTTACACTTATCTGACAAAAAATGAAATAAAATAAAGTCGTACCTGTCTGATGTTCTGACCGACGTACTCGATGACCATCTCGTCGGCGGCGATGGGCTCCATGGCAAACAGGCCCCATTCATGGATCCTGCTGCGCCCGAATCGCAGCTTCTTCTTTCTGAACTGTAAGGAGGAAAATTAAATGAAAATAAATAAAAATACAAGCTTTTAATTTCTCTAAATGTTGTGATCATTCAATTGCTGCAAAAATACAAAATCTTAAGAGTTTTTGGTTCAGTTTCTAGTGCAAATTTCTTAGTAAACTTGAAATAAGACAAAACGAGTAACTTTCAGCAACATAAGGACCTTTTTAAAGTAAACAATTCCTTAATATTGATGAAAAATTACTTAATGAAAATCTGCCAGTGGACAAATACATTTTTAATTTATTATAAATTATAATATAGGAAAAGTGTTTTGTTCCAAACTAAACCAAAAATACTTGGTAAGATTTTGTGTTTTTGCAGTGCAGAACTCCACCCAAACATTTTTAACATAGTTTCAAAGTAGCTCTGCATGACTTGAATTTAAAACCACCAGAAACCAGATACGGCTTTGCTAGAGGAAGAAAGCATTTTGCTCTCGACATGGAATAACAAGCTACATGTCAAAAGTGTGTTGTGCATGGAAAACGAGGCCGGCTGTAACCCAACAAGAGGCTGGCTGTACCTTAAGCTGGTTCAGCTTAAGTAGGTCAGAGTCCATGACAGCTGTGGTTCCGATAACGGTGAGCAGGCGCCGCTGCTCTGAGCGCCTCTCTGACAGCACCCGATTGGCTCCCTGCCGGGAAACAAGACACAGAAAACCTTCAGACAGAGCATTCCTCAGTAAGATCGGATCCAGAGCTGCACCTTGACCTGCTTTTGCAATATTCAGGGTTTGTCTACATTACCTACAGTAAAACTCAAATATTTCCAAGGCTAATTTGCAAACTTTGGAGACAAAACAATACTAATAAAGTCAAGACAACAGTTTCAGTTCATTTTATGAAATTCATTACTGTGAATAATTTCTTGTCAAAATTAGAGGTTTTGCAAATTTACACACACCTTTTATACTCGATTGGTCTGAGAACAAAGCAAATTTAACCAAGAAGTCCCCCAATTTCAATACTTTTAATATATAAAATATAAGTGTGAAACGATTAATCGTGATTAATTGATTGTTGAAATAATACTCAACTACTTTAATAATTGATTCACGTGTAAAGGAGCATACAGGCTCAAAAATAAAGCTATTTTTGGAAAAACAACAGTAATTAAGTCAAAACTGAAACTGCGTTTTACAGTTTACATTCCAGACAAGAGAAAGAAGAAAAATCTCAATCTTCTGTTGGTTAATTTGTTCTACTCAGAACTCCTGAAGTGGTTTTAGCTTCACCAGGTTGAACTTCTGGAAAAAACACATTTTGCAATCCAGTTACTGGAAATCTAAAAAATAACCAACAGATTATTCCTACACAGTTTAAATGTCAAGCGGAAAAGGCTTTTTAGATGCTTCCTCTGTTACAATTGATCAACACTCACTTAAACCGACAGCGCTGAAAAGACATTTTATTTCTTATTTAAAAAATGAACTGAATTATGTATTAATTAACATTACTTAATGGATTTGTAATACTTTATAAAACAGTTTAAGTGGTTGAGAAATCTGCAGTGACATTTTTTTCAAACCCAATTAATCGGCAGAATAACTGATTAATCGGCAGAATAATGGATTACTAAAATAATCTTGAGTTCCAGACATAATAAAATATAATGGATAATATTCATTGCCTTGAATAAATCTGTCTGCGTTGAAATAAACAACCTTTTGACTCGAACTAAACTCATAAATAATCACCTGACTTTCTGAAGGAGTTTGTTTCTCCTAAACGTTTGTGACAACTTTATTACAAAACTGTGCAAACAGAATGTCAAGCACTTTCTACAGAAATCACACCGTGAAAGCACCGTATTGAAATTAACAAAGGTGTTATTGAACCCTGGATATTCCTTTGAGTGTGGGGGAATCACACACAGCCTGAGCGAAGACGGGAAATAACATGTGCAATGGAGGAAAGGTTCCTTTTCATTTCCACAGCATAAACTAAACTAAAGGTTGAGATGCCTGGTTTAGTTTTTATACCACAACGATGCTGATAAAAACCGCAGAAAATATTTTTGGCAGACTACTATCCCTCGTTTTACACACAAATAATAAATCAATTGATTTTAATATAAAAACATGACACCAATCAATTTCTGGGACAATTTATGGTGCAGTAAAACCGATCTCTGGTGCACAATTATGACACCTCTGACATAAATTATATAAAACCAGATAAAACGTGACACGACTGCGTAGAGTCCTTGAAAACGGTTGTCTGGTTCAGCAGCACATAAGGAAGCAGAACATATTGGATTTTTTGCGGGTGAAAAATATGGAATTGGGCCATTTACAGTATACCACGGTGAAAAACCCAGATATAGGTTGGGTATTTGCTTCTTTTAATGCATTTATAATATTGTATGTATAAGTTTAAGTGGTTAAATCAGAATCTGCAGAATGTGCCAATTTATTTAACCGATTGTCAGAATAATCGACTAATCGCCAGACTAATCGATTATTTGGGCTGCATTTGCCTGCTCTGCGAACTTAACCTGAGTTTTTGCACATTTATGTTTGTGCTGTGAAGTAATTCTGTATTGAAAACGACAAATGTAACCTTTTAAATCATAACATTTTAAAAAATAATCTGAGAAATTTCATGGTGACACATTGAACTTAAAATCTAAGAGCAAGAAGCCAGGAGCATTTAAAAATAATAATAATAAAAACACAAAATATCAACCAGACTCTATAAACCTAGACATGCATATGAGGGGAAAACCCCTTTACGGAGGTATTTTCCCTCCAGTTCATCAAGACTGCTGCAGGTTTACATTTCAGTAACCTGAACGGAAAGAGAGAGGAGGGACTGCCGGTAAATACACGTGCATCTATTACCAACAAAAGCAGGAATTTCAAAAAAGGGAAACACAACCTCAAGGTTTGACACAACAATGCCGTGCAGACTGCTGAGTAATTGTGGTCGCAAGAGAAACTATAAAACCAATTTAAATGCACACAAGAGACTGTGGCGTTGCATAGCTTCACTGTACAGCCTCATAATTGTCCATAAAGTGCAAAAGTTTTTCCGAACAAAACGAAATATTTCTCCTCTGGTCAGTGAGTCATTGTGGAAATTAGAGAGGATTTCCACACAAACATGCCGAAGAACAGAACCGATCCAAACATTTTCCAGGATGGATATTTTCCTCAGTTTTGTGTTTGTAACAAAAAGCAGAAAAAGTCCCGCCTTGAATCAATGATTGAGCTTCAAATGGAAGAAGAAAAAGTGGATCATGTTTGGCTTGATATGTAGGAAAAATGACAACATGGATGTAAAAAAGATGATGGGAAAAAGCCTGAAAAGATGTTTATTGAAGAAAAAGATAATAAAAACCATTTATAAATGGTCTTATGTTGGGAAATCCAACGAGTTAAGGATGATTTGAACTTTTATCATTACATAAGAAACAAAAACATGAGCTTTCCTTCCAATTAAAACATCAAATATCTACATTCAGATGTTCTTTTTGCAAAAGAAAAGTAACTTCAGCAGAAAGGTTAAGAAAACATTTCATCACATTATCTGGAACAACTTTCAAAATCCAGAGGGAACCAAAAAACTAATTTTCATCCACATCCAACCTGAATAAGCAGGTTAGCATGCTGAGATAGTCAATTCAAAATGAGGCTCGTTTGAACCGTTAAATTAATTGTTGTTTTGTTTTTTAGCTCAATAATTGTTAATTTCTTGTTTTGGACCAGGATGCACTAAAGCAACAATGCAGAAACAAGTCATGTTTCCTATTATGTTTTACAAGCAAAGCACTTCCATTTAATGAAAGAGGATCTTCTGTGGGTTTCTGTGGGAAATGTTTATGGTTTGGATGAAGGATGTGGCCAATATGCAAAAAAATCCAAAAAACTGAATCTTGTTTACTAGAATAACCAGAAATATTAACATGTTGATGTAAAAGAATACTGGAAATGTCTTTAAAATAAGAACAGTTACTGCACAAGGGAGAAATCATAGCCATTTATTACACGGCTGAAGACGCCCAGATTTATTTTTAGCTTCATAATCAATCCTCTGTTGGTGTTGAAGAGGAAGTAGTAGCTTAAAATATTTTGTTTTAATGTGATCTAAAGAGGAAGCAATCGCAAGTTTGAAGGTGGAAACAAAGTCAGAAATGAGACAGGATGCATTGTGAAAGCGCTTTTTCAAAAGGTTTTAAGTGGAACTGAAACTATGAATTGTGATTAATCGTGATTATTGTGATTAATTGGATTATTGTGATTAATTTGATCAAATTAATCATGATTAATTGTGATTAATCAATTGTGTAAATAATTGTAAACTAATTCAGTAATCGATTAATCATTTACTGAAGCATACAGACTCAAAAAGGTTATTTGCTAAAAGAAAAACACATTCAGGGCTGAAATTAAGCCAAACTGTACAGAATAATACATTTACATTTTGCATCTAAGATGAAATAGAAATAAAAAACTTTAAATAAGTTCTACCCAAAACTCAAGCCATAGTTTTAGCTTCACCTGGTTTAAACAAAACTCCCAAAAGCAATTTATTTACATTACTGATGAAAACCTCTGCAGCTGAACCTCAGAAGATTCGTCATTTATGAGAGAAACATCCATTTCTTCTCTTCTCGTAATTCAAGGAACGATAAGCGATTTAACAGACTTGGGTCGTTTTCTTTTCCAGCGCTTCTGGCAGTCACCATTTACGGTCTTTGCTATAAATATTTTGGGTCAAGCTGCACATATTCCTGCTTCTGAAAACTGTTTTTATACTGTGATTATGAAAGCAACAGAGCCTTTAAATCGCTTTAAGAAATATTCAGCTTGGACCATTTCCTGTAAAATAACAGCATAATCAAATTTTTCTTCTAAATATAACCCAGCATTTCTGCAGCAGAAATGTAATCAGTTCCATAAAAACCACAGAAAAATGTATTTTAGGCTTGTATCTTTAAACCGTGATCAAATGTTTGCCTTTAGCAGCCATGTTTTATTATTTATAGCAATCAAACGTCCTCAACTCGCATCAAACAAAGCAAATTAGCACTAAATTAACTTTGAAGCATCTTGAATGTTTACAGCTGAGTCAATTAAATCTGCGCCTTCACATTCAGACAGCCATCAATCTTCTAATTCCTCTTGCCAGATCTGCTCTGGCTGTAATTTTCACCCTGGATCTTCATGCCAGCTCTTGTTTTATGACTATTGCTAAATAATAACAACCTTTTGGATCCAATCCTGACCTGGAGATACTGAAACTTTTATTTCTTTCTGGTGTTAATTCATTGTCAAGCTTGTCTAAACAAAAATTCTTCTGCAACTCTTCCCAGAAATGTAAATTTCAGAGCATGTTTTTATGTTGTGGTTTTGTAGTAGAGGGCTTTAATTTAAAAATTATTGGTATTATGTTAAAGAACCTGACAGAACAGGAAGAGTCTCAGCTCAAAATGATGCGTTTCTCTTGATTTTGAATTAATTTTTGGTTAATAATCAGATTCATTGTTTGCTTTTAGAGAATTTGTCTTAAAAAAAACCAGCCGGAAAACTAAAAGTTTTGGCAGGTGGGTGCTTTTTAAAATCTTAAATAAATCTTACTGGTACAGACTTTGCTTCTGCAGGAAAATTATTTGAGTTTAAGAAGAAACAAATGTTTCTTTTCAACGCTTTACTCATGTGTTGGGCAAAAGTTTTTACAATCAGCCACATCCAACTACTTCATGCAAAAACACACCAACCTAATTTAACAAGCAAAGGGAACACCTTCTGTTAAACCAAATTACGTCAACAAAACTGTTGAATAAAATAAATCCAGACGTATTTTTCAGTTTTATCAGAGTAGTTGGGGATAAAAAGACTTTTCAACAGTTTCACTCATTCGCATCTACAGTTTACACTAGGCTGAAGCAATTAATCTGATTAATCACGATTAATCGATTATTCATTTAATCGTCAATTAACTTATTAACCAAATAATCGACAATGCAATTTGCTAAAAACAACAAATTCAGAGCAGTAATTGAGCCAAAACTGATTTAAAAATATATACGCTTTGCACTAAAGATAAATCATGTCTTTTAGTATGTACTACAGATTAAGCTTCAAATTCTGCAAATAAAATCTGATATCAAGCATATTTTTCTATCAGTTATTAACCATTTGATCAAAAACAGTCAGCAGATCAGCCCTGCGCTTTGTTGATGTGAAGTCAACCAGAAAAGTATGAGCGTTTCACATATGGTGGTGTACTTTAAGCACAAAAAAACAAAAGGTTTTCACATTTTAAAAAGTCATTTAATTGTTTATTTGGATCTTTAATGAGTTTCTAAAAGTGCACATAAAAGGCACAAGTGGTGAAATGGAGAAATCCAATTTCTTTATCCGATTAATAGTCTGGATAATTGATTAGTAAAATAATCAATAGTTGCAGTTCGACTTGACACCAAACTCAACTTATAAACAAGAAAAACCAACCTGAGCTGAAAAATCAAAAACATCCTGAGAATAAAAATCTAAACTTTTCAGTGCATATAAAATCGGTTCTTACGTGTAAATTTAAGAAAGCTTTTCAAAAAGATAAAAAAAAAAAAATGCATAAAAAGTTAAGAGGTTTGTTGCTGGGAGATGAAAACTCACCGAGGTGTCGACGTTTTCGACTTCCCGTATGACCTGCTCAGGCAGGTCCAGGTCCAGGTAGACGTCCTTCTCCTTGCGGCTGATGGCGTAGTATCCTTCGCTCCTGGCGCATCCCGTCACATGCTCCCGCAGCTGGCCGTCCGCGCTCTTCTTTTTACGCCGGGGGTTCGGCAAATTGGTTAGTGCAGGTCAGAGGTCAAGGGCAACAAGAAACAGGTCTACTTCAACAACCGATCTAATCGTTGGTACCTCCTGCCCAAAAGGGTCAAAGTTCAAAGTAACTGAGGGACACAAAAGATTTATTTATTTTTTTAGCTAAGTTTGTAAATAAATCAAAATCCATAGAAAAGAAAAAAACCTTCAGCAAAAAATATATGTGAAAAATCAACTTGTTAGATTGAGAAAACCAGCAGGAAGAAGGAAATGCAGAAAATGGGAAATTAACTCGTTAATTCAAGAAAATAACTGGGAAAAAATAAATGCGTAAAACGAGAAATCAACTCGTTATCTTGAGAAAACGGACATTGCAGTCTTGTGATAACATAAATCTCTCGTTATAAAGAGAAATCAAAAGTGATTAAGACTCCTCTTGGCTTCCGTAGAAAAGCAGTAAAAACTTCACTAAGATTTTAATTTTTAACTGGATCAGCCTCAAATCCTGAGCTGGAAAAACAAGATTCTGCCCTTTTTGTGTTGTGGTTGAGGGCCGAACAAAATAACTAAGAGGGCTAGAAATGGCCCTCGCGCCGCACTTTGGACACCTTCATGTTTCTGTGGAAATGTTCCCACTGAACAGCCAAAGAGAGGCCAGTTGTAAAGGATATCAGTGTGGCTGACCCAGTGGGTGTCGTTGAGCCAGTCGGAGCTGTGGTCGTCCTGCAGCAGCTTCTCGTACGTCTTCTTCAGGAAGCTCAAGTCTTCCCCGTCCAGACCCGAGTTCCAGATGTCATACAGGATGGTCATCTGCTCAAACTCGCTGCGGTTTTCAAACTTTAAAAGTAGCGGCTCAGGCGCCGGCGCTGGTTTGGGCCAGCTCTGCGACGACGTCACCCCGGCCTCCTGCAGAAAGAGACGCTCGCTCTTCCTCATCCCTTCAGCCACTTCGTTCTCCGTGTCCGAGCTGGAAAGTTCTCCAGACTCCAGCTCCTCCACGTCAACATCCTCCTCAAAATCTGATTCCTGCAGGGAAAAAGGCTCATTGTTGGTAACAACATACCACACTGTTAACATTTAAGATGAATAAATAAAAACGAAGTGGGAACCAGAAGGGATCTGCGCCATCTTGGTAGGCAAGTGCAGAACAAAGCGTAGATGCACCATGGCTTAGAGACCAACAAAAATAAACATGTATTCCACTCTTCACCAATGTGGAAGAGAAAAAACCAACAAAATGGCTTCGTACGTCATTTTGTAAAGGATGTACAAACTCTTTGTGTGAACAACAAGGTTCTGGTGACTGGCAGCTTGAGAACATGTAGTAACAAACACTCAGGCTACACTGCAAAAATACAAAATCTTACCAAGTAAGTTTGGTCTAGTTTCTAGTGTAAATATCTTAGAACACTTAAAATAAGACAAAATTAACTTACAAGTAACTTTTAAGCAAGATATAAGAGCTTATTTTAAGAAAATAATTCCTTAATGTTGGTGAAAAAGTGTTAGATCCATTATAACAACTTAAAACAGCCGTTTTGTCTCAGGCCATCCTAATAAAACCCGTTGGACATACAATATATCCATTGAAATTTAATGCAAATATTCCAAAACTGAACTGAAAAAAACTGTTAAAAACCCAAATTTGTTGTTATATCTGGATTTAAGAATCATAGCTGGTGCTTCTTCATTTTTAACCAAATTTATTTGGAAGATCTAAGACAAAAATTATGAATTATTTTTGTCTTAAATATCTCAAATACTCCCAGTCCAGTGGCGTGACCTTCCTGTTTTATCCATTTTTTCACTCCACGCTGTTGTTGATTTAAACAGTTACGAGGCACAGCGGCAAACCCTTAAACTGCTGCTGTGCAAGTTACTCAACAGGTTGTTGCTAGGCAACCAAAGAGTGAGCGAGTTGCTAGGTAACCGCAGAGTGAGAGAGTTAGTTCACTCCAAACAGTTTAGGGATGTAAGGCCTGCTCTTTTCTGTGGCTGGTTTCCTAAATCAATCAATCAATCAATCAAATTTTATTTGTATAGCACATTTCAGCAGCAAGGCATTTCAAAGTGCTTTACATAATTAAAATAAAAACCATCATTAAAACGCAAACAGTGAGAAAGAGAAAGAAAAAGCTGTCTCCAATCCTTTTGACTTTAGTCAAAACGTCGTTTGACAAGGACTAAAGAGTATTGCAAATATTTTTCAAGACCAGCATTGGAGTTCGAGTCGCTATTATTCCCATAACAAAGTAATCTCACGAGAGTACCACATCATATGGCGACAAAACCGTGTGTCTGTTCTTTTACAGTGGAAAAACCTGCATGGCGTAACGAGAAATGACAAAGCAAATGACGTGAGCTGACGGCGGGTTTTAAAACAAACAACGTCACAGTTATTTCACTTGTGGGGAAACCACACACCTCCAGCTTCCTCTGGTCGTACCAATCTGCTCCTTCTGCTGTTCGGTGCGACTTTTTCTGACTACAGTTCTGGTCTCACACTTTAATCTGAGAATTCTGGCTTTAATCTGGGAATTTTGACTTTATTCTAAAAATTCTGAGAATTTTGATCTTAATTTGACTTTTTAAAATCAGAATTCACACTTTAATGTGGGAATTTTGACTTTAATCTGATAACTCTGACTTTAATCCCAGAGTTCAGACTTTAATCCCAGAGTTCAGATTTTAATCCCAGAGTTCTGACTTTAATCCCAGAATGTGTTGAAGCCACCCACCTCCAGCTTCCTCTTCCTCTGCTTCTTGCCCAGCGGCTCCTTCTGTTTTTTCATGCGATGCGGCTCCAGGTTCTCCTTGTCTTTCCTCTTCCTCTTCTCGCTCTTGTCCTGGTCGACCTCCAGGCCTTTGTAATTCTTCCTCTTTGCTGACGGAGACACCGGCGCCACCTGTCTGTCATCATCAGAGTCGCCCAGATCTCCCACCGGGGAGAAGTACTCGCCTTTGTCTCCTCTGGGCGGCGCCGCCTCCCCGATCACCTCCTCCGGCGCCTCCAGGACTCCAGAGATGGAGTTGAGGTCCGCCGACACCAACACGGACGCGTCCTGCCTGGCAGTGGGTTTCCTGGCGCCGGACGCCGCGGCGGCTAGCGCCGGAGGTTTGCAGTAGTTGTGCTCCAGAAGTACGACGCCGCCGCCGGGGCTCATCAGCAGAGCCAGCGACTCCAGGGAGAACGGGTCGCCCTCCATCTTCTGCTCCTCAGCCTCGTCCGACGTCTCCGTCTCCTCCGAGTCCCCGGCGTCCGGGTCCATTTTCAGCGCCACGTCTGCCAGCACCGACAGGTCGGCGCCGGCCAGCTGCAGCAGGCTGGACGCGCCGACCTGCTCCCTGATCCTCAGCCGCTGCTCGCCGTCCTCCTCGTCCTCCTCATCCTCCCTGACGGCGTGGCACACGCTGGGCGTCCGGGTCCGGCCTCTGGACCGCTTGTTGCCCGGCGCCGCCGCAGGGGCTTCCTCGAACGCCATGCGACACATCGAGGCGTGGTCCAGCGGCAGGTTCTGAACAGTGCGGCACACCATGACCGGAGCGGCGGCGGGCTTGGGCGAGTCTTTGCCCGCGACCCGCTTGCCGGGGGATTTCGGGAAGGGAGCCAGGGGTGTCTTCTTGGACTCGTCGGGGTCCTGGTTCCGGCTCGGCGGCGGGACGATGAGCGCGTTGCCTTCGCCGGGTTTCGAGGCGAAAGGAAGCAGCTGGATGCCGTGAGCGGGGCGGCAGGCAGGCGGCGGCGTGAGAGCGATGGGGGAGTCCAGAGGCTT
Organism: Poecilia formosa; assembly: GCF_000485575.1. Taxonomy (NCBI): domain Eukaryota; kingdom Metazoa; phylum Chordata; class Actinopteri; order Cyprinodontiformes; family Poeciliidae; genus Poecilia; species Poecilia formosa. The sequence continues at coordinate 1,534,696 of NW_006800073.1, forward strand.
GTCGGCGGTGGGCGGAGCCTCGCTTCCCGGCTGCGTTGGCGACGGGAGCGGCGGTTTGCCGTCGTTCTCGTCTGTGGAAAAGGAAACGGTCTTCCTGCGTTTCTTCAGAGGAGGAACGAAAGCGTTTGGAGACGAAGGGCGAGGGCCGAGCGGAGACGAAGGAGCCGCCGGGATATCGGCCTTGATTTCCTTAGGAAAACCTAAAGGAGAGAGAGATTAGAGCAGATTATGCAAATATAACTCACAGACTGAATGAGGGAACCTGGTTTACAGTGAAAGCTTATTCTGACTTTTATTTTTTTTTAATCAAAATTCCGAATTTAGACAGAGAATTTAATCAGAATTCAAACTTTAATCTGGGAATTATGACTTTCACCTCGGACTTTAATCACAACTGCACCAGTAAAGGGAGGCAGACATTTGAGAAAATAATCCAAATAGACCTCAGACTGGAAGAAATCAAAGGTACTTCCAACTTTGATTTAAAATTTGCCCCTGGTTTTGGAGGCTTAATAAAAATGAGATAAAAAATGCTGACCAACCTTTTTTGATGTCGACCTTTGGAACAGCAGCTGCAACAATTTCCCTGAGAAAAACGGAAGAAAAAATGATCTCAGCAGGAAATAAAGACTGAATAGTTATCAAAACTATTTGACCCAATAGATTTCCACTTCATATCCCACTGCATATAAAATTATTAAAATATTTTCCTGATTTATGCAGATAAACTGTCCAGAAGTTATTGTGATAAGCGATAATATTGTTTTTGAGACCATTTTCAAAAAGCGTAAGAAGTTCATCCTCTTAAAGATGAATAAGCTTTGATTTCTAGTGAACATTTTATCCTGGAATTGGAAGATAATTTAAATATATAAAAAAACTTAGGCCTGTCACGATATAAAATTTTACGAGACGACATATCGTCAGAGAAGCGATAAACGATAATATTGTTGTTTTAAGACTATTTTCAAGTAATATAGTGGTAATAATGGCACAATAATGCAGGAACACATTCTCTAAGATCAATAAACTTTGATTTCTGATGAACATTTAACACTGGAACTGAAAGATAAATATATAAAATAAATGAATAAAACAACAAATAAAATGACTGAAGACTTTTATCATCCAGTTTATGGTTGAAACAGAGAAAAATTATGGAAATTATGAAGCTAGTTTTAATTTATCAGGTGGTTAATAGACTTATTGCTTACTGATGTCGGATAACGCCCCCTGCTGGAAAATTTTGGACCAACATAAATCCACATCCTAAGCGGCTTTAATTTAATATTTATTTATTCGCTTTGGAATTTAGCGAATAGAAATAATTTTGTTGATCCTAATTAGCCTGAAACAGGAGAAATTTGGTCTGATTTTAACTTCAGACAGGGAGAAATAAAACGTGTCTTATTTTAAAAAACACAACATGCCTGTCGTCCTCCTTCTCAGTTGTGCTGTCCATTGTCGACTCATCCATGGAGTCTGGACCGGCACTTTCCACCAGCTCTCCTTCCTCCTCCTCCTCATCCTCAGAGGAGGACGAAGAGGAGGACGCCGAAGAGGAGGAACCTTCAGAGGACGAAGACAGGCTCTCATCGTCGCTGTCACTGCTGAGTCCGTCATCTGTAAGAGAAAACAAAGTCAGTTAACTGGTTTCTTTACTGAAAGGAGAAAAATAAACATTTAGTCATTGGGTTTTACCATCTGATTCCTTTTCACTCTCCACTTCTTCGTCCTCCTGCAGAGAAAAGGAAAACATTACAAGTGAAATGCTGCCATCTAGCGAAAAACATGAATCACTCCTAAAACAATTAAGTTGGGCTGCAACTAATCATTATTTTAGAAATCAATTGATCTGACGATTAATCAGATAGAAAAATTGGCACATTCATACATATTTACTCTTTTACACAGTATTAAAGGGATGCAAAGAAAAATTTGTTCTTTTATAGATAAGAAAATAAACATTTTGTTGCCTAAAACGCAGAAACAAAACAGTCCCTCAGTGAATTCTTGCAGCAAAGCCTGTATCTGCAGCTAAAACAAATAATTTTACTATCAACATGTTTAAAGCTTCAACATTTCTGCTCGATTTATCGTCAATACAGAGTAGAGCCGATCTGCCGAATATTTCCTTTAATTAACTGGTTAATAATTATAGAGATAAAAGGTTTGGAAGGACAATTTGAACCTGGTGAAGATAAAATTCTGGTAGGATTTATTCTAATCTTAAATGCAAATTGTATTTATTTTTTGGACATTTTTGGCTTAACACTGAATGTGTTGTTCTTTTAGCAATTGGCCTTTTTTGAGACTGTATCATCCAGTTAATGATTAATCAAGAACTAAATTAGCTGACAATTATTTCAATAATTGATTAATCACAATTAATCTGATTAATCATTTCAGCCCTGATACTTTTAGTACGGTTACTGCTCTGCCTGTGTCGTTCTTTAAACAAATTGTTTTCTTTTGAGTTTGGATACTCCAGTAAACGATTAATCTAATACTAAATTAGTTGGCGATTATTTCGATAACTGATTAATCGCAATGAATCATTTGAGCCCTAAAACATTTTGTACGTTTTTTTTCTTAATTGCTACTCTGAATATGTTCCCTCAGCAAATAGCCTTTTTGTTGAGTTTATATAATCCAGTTATCGATTAATTGATAACTACATTGGGTCACAATTATTTCAATAATTGATTAATCACAATTAATCCGATTAATCGTTTCAGTAATAATATTTTTGTACATTTTTGGCTTAGCTACGGCTCTGATCATGTTCTTCCTTCAGCAAATAGCCTTTTCTGAGTCTATATACTTCAGTTAATGTTTAATCGATTATTAAATTAGTTAACAATTATTTCAATAATTGATTAATCACAATTAATCTGATTAATCGTTTCAACCCCAATATATTTTTATACAATTTTATCTTAACTATTTATGCGTATGTTATTGTCTCAGAAAATGGCCGTTTTTGAGTCCGTTTACTCTATTTAGTAAATAATCGTTTACTGAATTAGTTGACAATTACTTGAAAAATCGATTAATCGTTTCAGTCCTATCTGAAGATTTACATTCAGTTATTTTTTTCAGCTCAAAATACACTAGTTTAATTTGAAATATGCGTTTCAGGAGTAATAAAAGCGTCTCATGCCTTCTCGCTCGATGAGCCGTCGGATGTTTCCTCTCCTTCGCTGTCGAGCTCCCAGGGTTTACGACTTCTTGGCTTCTTTTTCCTCCTCTTGTTGCCCCGATCAGCTGCATGCCTGTCTGCCTCTGGCATTCTCCCAGCTGAGAACCAGACATCGATTTAAGAGTTATTTCCTTCCGGTCGATTAGTTTAAACCCTCTTTTTAAAGCGTCAACATCAACAAACCATCATCATCTTCATCCGGTGGAGTTGAAGGCCGAGGCCTCTTCAAGTCTCCCTCTTTGAAATCCTGAGGTTCTTTCCTTTTCACCTGCACCGTTGAACATCGACATGTTTTGTTAATTGTAAAAACAAAAGTCAATCAATGTTATAGTTCCAGCTAAACTTTACAGTTGTGTTTAATAGCACACAATCTGGGAACACTAAACATTAAATGAGAGTATTTAAAATTCGGGAACAGCTTGGTCTTTTCGAAGAAATAAAACTCAAAACTGGCAAAAATCTTCAAGCAACAGATGTGGATAATTTCAAATGTAAAGAATTATGATATTTTTACCTTGAATGAAGGTAATCGCAGCGCTCCACGGAGAGAAAACCCCTCCAACCCCCCACTTTTCGCCCAATCCACAAGCGACGTCAGAGGCTCTCGAGGACGGTTGACCTTTTCCTCTTTCTTCTCATCGTCCCGTAAGGCAGACACTCCCCTAACCATCGTCTGGAAAGGCTGAAGAACAAAACATTCTCAATTTAAAATCCCAAATGGCTTCAATTAGGCACAACTCCTGGCAATCAAGCAGAAAGGGTTGAGCTCCTCACATGCTGATGTTAGAAGGATATTCAGCTGCAGACGCATATTTTTGCTACAACTAAAAAAGCTGTTCCCTAAATGAACGCTATGTTGTTGCATCTTAGGCAATAAAATGTTTATTTTCTTATTTTTAAAAGGGGTTAAAGTATTTTAATCTCTTTTAAATACCTATTAAATCTACAAAAGCACTGTAGATTTAATGCTTTTCTAACGTTGCATAAAAAGTTTAAGTGAAAAAATGTAGAAAGAGACATTTTTTTAGCCGATTAATCCTCAGAACATCTATAGAATAACCAATTAATCAGCCTTAATTTCATTTAACTACTTGGGAATTTTCTTATTTAAAACATTGATCGATTTGTTTATTTGCATATTTTAATGTATTTCTAATATTGTGTAAACTGGTTTATTGACAAATTTGCAGAATGTGTACATTTTTATTTGATTAATCGATTAATTGTCAGAATAATCAATTACAATAATAATTGTTAGTTGCAGCCCTAAACTTTTGAGAACTTGAATTTTGTGTTAGAAGTACAAGTATGCATAGAAGAATCAGCTTCTATGCATCATAAATCTAGAACAAACATCCAGAAAACTGCAAAACAGCTGAAACACTGAGTTTCTTTAAGACTCTTCTAGACCAAAATCCCACCTGTTCAAAGGTGATTTTGACCCATAATAAATAGAACATAGACTGATATGCTTGATGATTTTGATGATGACGCTTGACAAATTGTAAAGTCTGCTACTGTTTTCACAATTGATGACCATGGCCCCCCTGTCCAAAGCTGCTCGCTGACAATGACTGCCTTTAGTTTTAGCTGTTAAGTTATCAATAAAGTGCTAAATCTTAAATGTACGCCTGATATCTAAAACAAAAAGGGACGCAGTGCTTTGCTGCTAATTGTCAACACTATGCCAAGTAGATACAGTCAGGCAAAGGTTTTAATAAAAACGAGGAAGACGAAGTTGGTCAGTGATGCTAGCTTGACTATGACAGCCGTAACATGTAGATGTGCTGCAGAATTCTGTGTTTTGGTTCAGTTACCAAATAAATAAATAGGCGACCTAAACACCAACTCTGACAGATCATCAGTAGAGCAGGGGATTAAATTAGCTAATCTACCACCACAGCGTTAGCTTAGCTAATAGCAGCGATAGCTAACCTACCAGAGCGATCACTTATCAATAATCACAAAATGACCATCAAGCCTGAAAACATAAAACTGTAACGGACCGAATGTCCTGTTCTCTGTGTGGGAAATGTTTCCGTGTTTCTTCGTGTTGAGTTATGAAACATAAAGTGACGCTGCTGTCAGTTGCTATGGCAACGATTCTAGCGTAGCGTAGCCAACACGGAGCGAGAAGAAAAGTGGCCCTGAATCGTTCGATGGTTTTTCTGTGTTAATTTTCTGCTTGCTGGGGCACCAAATTAATAACGCCTACATCTCCAGGTTTCATTTAGCTAATCAATCCACCGCAGCTTTGGACGGCGTGGAAAAGCATCGGCTCTTTGTGCTCAGTATTCTGCATTTCCAAACATACAACGTGTCAAAATGATGCGTTTATGATGTTTTCATGACATAAACACTTTGCAATGTACTACAGGAATAAAGTTGATTGATTAATTGATTGATCACCTTGGCCTTTGTCTCCTTCCTGTCCCACCACTCATCAAAAGTGGCGAAGGCGACATTCTCCACCATTTTGCGGTTCAGGTCCCGCTGCACGATGTTCTTCATCTCCTGGATCAACGAGGCCAACACCATCTGAACCGTCGCTTCGTGCGGATTCTCCGCCATCATGGGCATCGCCTCCCCAGAGGCGCTGTACTCGTCCCCCTCCCCGGTCAGCATGGTGCCGTAGCCGGGCGGCGGCATGTAGGACTGGAAGTGAGGCGGTAAGACGTGCGGCGGCCACCCGGAGTGCGGAGGCGGGATGCTGTGGTGCGGAGGCGGCGGTATCTGAGTGCTGTGGGTTTCGTGGTAGGGGTATGACATGTGGGGCGGCATGTATCTGTGGTCCTGGTCGTAGTGCGCCCCCGCCCCATTGCCCTCTTGGTCCATGTAGGGGTGGTGCGTGTGAGGCGGCGGCATAGAGTGGAGATGATACGACGCGTAGTCTCCGGTCGCAGCCTCGCTCGGCCCTGGCGTGCCGTTGGACGACGACAAACGCATCTGATGCAGGCGGCTTAGCATGTGTGTTTGCATTTGGAAGGACATGGGGGCTCCACCGCTGTACTGGTTCATCAGCTCCATGGAGGTGGCGTAGTCGTACATGTGGTGGGGCATCGGGGGAGGATACTCGGGGTGTAGCTCCATGTGAGGAAGAGGTGGAATCCCAGGCGGAGGCGGCGGCTGAAGGGAGTAGCCGGGCGGAGGAGGGGGCGGTAAATGGGGCGGGTAGGAAGGAATCGGCGGGTGCATGGAGGTCCCAAAGTGCTGTGAGGAATCAGAGATGGGTGGCGGAGAGGATGAGGGGTCTGCCGGCTGCGAGAGTCCGGCAGCGGCGGCGGCTTGTGAGGACGACGGCGTTGATCCTGAGGCGACTGTCGGCTGGTGAGTCGTGACGGTTGTTATGGTGGTCGTTTCCTCGGCGTCGTCGTCTGAGATCTCCATGTCTTCACCAGAAGAATGAGGAGACGCCTGACAAAACACAGAAGTTACAGTTCGAGGAACCACCGACTCTTTAACAGGAAACAAAGAAAAAGGAATAAAAGAGGAAGGGTGAACCGATAAACCATTCCTGGACTTTGGGAGATTAGTGATCGGTCGATACTTCTTATCAACCTCAGCAAAAACTCAATCAGTGGTCAGAGAGAGAGGCTCAGCCCTAATGGTGGAACAACCTCTTAGTTTTCTCAGTGTAAGTCAGGGGTGTCCAAAGTGTGGCCCGGGGGCCATTTGTGGCACTCCATGTGATTTTGTGCAGGACAAAAATGGCAGCTCAAAGTTGGATTCTGATGCAGTCAATCAAATCTTAGAGAGAAATGTATACAGAGAAAGTTTTCTAAATCTGCAAATTACAACACAAAGTGCTCATTTAATTAAATGTCACTAAGCAAGACCATAAATTATTTAACTTTTTATTTTTCCTCCAGGATTAATGAAGTATTTTTAAACTAAATTTGAAACATTCAGCAACTTTTACTCAAAGCAGACGTTGTTGCACCTTTTAGGAAGGTTTTTGAAGAATGGGTGATCCATATCCTGCTCTGGTTGCTAAGAAAATACACAAAAAATTCAAAGATGATAGAAAAACCATCAACATTTAAGATACCGTTTGCATTTTTTATTTTGTTTTATAAATAAGGCAAACATTGGAAATCACACTTGTTTATATTATTAAACTATTGTGTTGCATTAGATGTGCAGATATAAATATAACTTAACTTTTCTTTCTACAGATTTTTAAACCTCTGTTGTGGCCCTCGGTGTAAGTGATGATGATGATGTTTAGCGCCGTAACGTACCTGGCTCTGCCCGTTGAACGGCGGTGGCGTGTGCGCTCCGGTCCGGACCCCCGGATCAGCAGAACCAGCCTGAGGATCGTCTTGCTGCAGAGCTTCAGTAGCATCGATGCTAACGGGGGGCGGAGGTTCCTCTGGAGCTACGATATGGGGGGAGTAATTTTCGGAGGGTTGCGTCCCCGCGGCGAGGACAGTCGGACTCTTCCTCCCTTCTCCTTTTCCCCGTTTCCTCCCTCTGTGTCCTTCTCTGTCGCCCTTCTTCCTGTGGTCCTTCTCCCCGTTGTCCCCCCTGTGCTCCTGCTCCTTTGCAGAGTCGCCTCTTCGCTCCGCTCCCTCTCTACCTCTGCTCCTCTGCTTCTCCTCTTTCCTGTCCTCCTCGTCTTCCTCGTCAGAAGCGAGGAAGGAGAACTTGGCCTTTTGTTCCTTCAGGAGCATCTCGATTCGAGAGTCCAGGCTGCTGCTGTGGTAGACAAATGGCAAACTTTCGTTTGTGGAGTCCGGCTCTGGAGAGGAGTCGCGATGGGGAGGTGGAGGGGAGCTGGAGGAGGAGGACAGGTGGAGAGGCAGGGAGGCCGAGGAGGGAGAGTTGGAGGAAGATTTGGCGGTGGTTGGTTGGGACGGGGAGGAAGGTGGTGGCGTTTTGGGCGGCGCGGGTGGCGTGGTGGGACGGCGTTTGGGTTTGGTCCACTGGTCTTCGCGGGCCGGACTGTCCTGGTTAAAGTCCAGCGTTCCCAGCGTCTCGGCGACGGCTGCTGCAATAACGGAGGCCGGTGGGAGCGGCGGTGGCGGAGGAGGCGGCGGCGGCGGCAAAGCGCCGTGATGGTCCTTATCAGAACCAGCTTTCTCTGCCAGGGCTGAAGCCGCCGAGCGGGAGGAGCCATCCTGCGGCGCCGTCGGGGCGGGATCTTTGGAGGAGGCGTACGCCGAGTAAGACGACGGCGGAGGCGACATGCTGTTGGACGACGATCGGTAGGAGTTGGAGTTGTATCTGGGGTCGGAGCTGTTGGCGTAGTCGGCGTCTCGGTCTCGGTCCCGGTCCCGGTCGTGGCTGCTTCTTCTGCGACTGCTGTGGTGGTTGTGAGAGTGGTGGTGGTTGCGGTGCCGCTGGTGGCCGTGGTCGCCGGAGCGGGAGCCCACGCTGTCTCGCCGGTAACCCCGGTCGTCCCGGCGGTCCGAATGGTGGTGGGAGTGGTGGGAATGGTACTTCGAGGAGGAGTTTGAGTCTTGCTGGTGATGGTAGGACGACCTTCTGGAGCCGACCCCCGCGGGCGCATACCTCCCCACTGATTCGCGCTCCCGCTCCCTGTCCGGCGGCGGAGGATGGTCGTACTGGTTGCAAATCGGCGGCGGAGGCATCGAGGAGTGATGCGCCATGTGTGAGCCGGGACCTCCGAGGTTGGGGTAGGGCGGGTAGCCTGGCGGCTCGTTGGGACGGTACGATGCGGTCGGGGGGTACGAAGGGCGCCCGCGGTGGTACAGCGACGGATCCTGTTCGTCGGGGTAACGAGACACTTTGAAACCTCCAACAGAAGATGAGACTGCAGACGATGAAGATGAAGATGGCAACATGTCCTGGGGAGGGTAGCCGCTGCTCAAAGAGCCAGAGTTGTAGTTCGGATGCCTGGAAGAGATTTTACAGCTATCAATCAGAAGAGCTCTTTCTTACTGCAGCTGAACAACTAGGCTGAAACAATTAATCGATTAATGAAATAATCGTCAACTACTTTAGTAGTCGATTAATCATTAACTGGAGTAAAAAAGAAATCAATTTGCTGGAAGAACAAACACACCCAGAACAGTAATTAAACCAAAACTGTAAAAAAGAAAATAAAAGAAAGCTGAAACGATTAATCAAGTTAATTGAGATTAATCAGTTACTGAAATAATCGTCAACTAATTTAGCAATCAATTAATCGCCAAGTAGAGTATACAGATTCAAAAAAGGAAATTTACTGAAAGAAAAAACTCAGTAGTAATTACGCCACAACTATACAAAAAATATATATTAGGGCTGAAACGATTAATCAATTTAATCGTGATGAATCAACTATTGAAATGATTAACTAATTTAGTATTTTATTAATTATTAATAATTAGCACAATGACTCAAAAATTTCAATTTACTGAAGAAACAACATAATAAAACCCAAAATTAAGAGAAAAAAAAAACCATTCAGGTTGAAACGATTATTTGGATTAATCGTAATGAATCAATTATTGAAATAATCAACTAGTTTAGAAGCTGATTAATCATTAACTGGAGTATGCATACTCTAAAAAGGGTAATTTGCTGACAAAGCAAAACACTCAGATCTAATTAGGTCAAAAATATACATAAATTTAGCATTTAAGATAATAATAAAAAAACATATTTCTCTGTCAATCCATCCTTTGCTACAAATGATCACGGTGATGGAATTATATGTTTTTGCATTTTAAGCAATACAATGTCTATTTTCTTATTTAAAAAGAAATTAAATGTGTTCATTTGCATTTGTTAATGTATTTGTACCATTGCATAATGAAACACTTCTTTAAAAATCAGATAAATGGTCAGCATAATGTATGGAGGACCTGACTACTAAGCTAATCGTCTGGATGAACTCTACCTGCTGTTGGAGTAGCCCGAGTCTTGTGAGAAAGGAGTCCCAGATCTGGAGCTGTAAGGCGTTCCTCCGCCCCCCTGAGACGAAGCAGACGAGCTCGGCGTGAACGGACCGGGTAAAGACGAAGGCGGCGTGTCGATACGCTGGTCGCCAAACCCGGTATCAGCAGAACACGGGGTCATGCTTCCCGACGTCAGGGCTTGGACTCCTGCAGCCAAAACCGCGAGCTCGCTGGAAAACCTCCGCCGGATTTCAGACTGAAAAACAACAATGTTCAGAGTTAAGTAACAGCTAGTTGCATTTACTCAATTACATTTGAGCAACTTTTTTTTTAAAAACTAACTTTTAGGAGCATTTCTACTCTTGAGTAAATTTCTGTATTTTCTACCCACTGAATGAAAAACAAGTTTTAACCAAAAATTCAGCAGACACTGACCTGCAGCATTTCATTGAAAGAAACTGATTTGGAATAAAATTATTTTTCCTGATTTTGTTATTTTTTTATTACTTGTATGAATTATTGTAATTTTGGCCCTTAAAATGCCAAAATGTCCAGTTAATTTTCTATTTTAGTCCATCTGATGATGCAATTTATAAATATTAAATGACTGATTGATACTTTTCTACTGCAGTGATTTCTTGGACGGCTACTTTTTATTTTTTCTTGATAAAAAATATTTTGTAGCAGCTACTTTTACTTGAGTACAATTTCATGGTACTCTGCCCATCTCTGACGATATTTCAAATTTTACATCTTACAGAAGTAAATTGTTGCCACATAATTTCAGAAAAAAAGCTCTTAAGTTGGTTCTTCATTTATATGGGGAAAAATCTTTGCCAATAATTCTGGTCACTATTAGAATCCTGGAAACTCAGACAGACGTACAAAATAACATCGGCTGTTGCAATATAATTGCACCGTTTTTGTGATTGTTTTATACAGAAATCAAATTAAATACAAATTTATTTAATTGGAAAGCACAATATGAACTATCAGATTAAACTAACAATGTAGTCTCACACAACTTGTGACAAAGTTTTTGTTGTGGATGGTGAGATTAAGTTTTTCTAGAGCTGCAAAATATATAAAACTCCATCTTAATATCAATCTGAAACGACTGCTTGGATGTAATATTACATCCCTTTAAAATTATTATTTCGCAGATGACATTTTCATCTTTATTAATCATTTCAATAAAACTGATTGAAATAATTATTGTTAGCTAAAAATAGTGAGGAAAATGTGGCCTTCATTAAGCATCAGTTCTAAAGTTCAAACATTTTTTCAACCATTTATAAGCAATTTTGCTGACATTTTAAAATAAAAAACGCATGTTGCATCGAAATATTCAATGTTTTGGAGTAATTATGGTTAAAATAAAAACTGTTTAGCAACTTATTGATACTGAATGAAACAATTCTTTGTAATATTTTAGCTTTATTATTCCAAAAATAATATTTAATTCAATCCGAGCCTGAAAATGTGTTTTTGGACTCATTGTTCACATCGACGCTAAAGCTGGACAATTTAAGAACCTGAACCAATTCTAACTTTATTTATAAAATATTTATTGCAGGGATAATTTGTACTAATAACATTTCTGTAAATACGCAACATTTAGCCAAAAGGATATTTTCCACCAAAATTATATGAACAAAATAATAATTCAAAGACACTGAATGTCTCCTCCTTTTCATGCTAATTTACCATCAACAAGCTGCTTTCAATCACTATTTTTAATTGCAAAGACAATTATTATTTATACATTTCACAGCAAACAGCCTTTATAAACAGCTGGAAACAAAATAGGCCGACACTGATGCTTACTATTTATAAAGCGTGGACAGATGTGACGTTTTACATATATATATATATATATATATATATATATATAGATTTGTTGCAATATTTCCACTGACATTCAAAACAGGTGTCAGTTTAGACTATTTTTGTTCTAGAAACATCCTAATGACTAGTAATTTCTGTCTGCAGTAACACCGTAACTGCTTTGACTCAACATGAGTGTAAATATTGAACTCCTGACTCACGAACTGATCATCTACTGACTGAGGCGTCGTACCGTATCCGGCTGTGGCTGCGCCGGCGTCTGAGACTGAACGCTGTCCGTCAAAGCTTTCCCTCCGAGCGGCACCGTCTGAGGAGTGTAGGACCCGTTTACGATCAGGTCGTAGTACTTCTGCCGCTGCTGACCTGCAGAAAAACAAACACAAAAACAAACACTTTGCTAAACATATGGCCCTTGTTTGATTATTTACAGTAACTTGTCTTAATGGATATTTCCCACAAAACCGGACCAGAAGCAAGTCACCTGGAAACGCGCCATCTTGATAGGCAACTGTCAACAGCGCTGTAGAAACAGCATTATTAAGGCTTACATTTGTTTTTTCATATTTTTTTTCTGCTCTTCAGGAGAAACAGATCAGTCTTCATGATCAGCACATCTTACAAAAAAAACAGTCAACAAGTCATTTGTGTTTCCCAAAAATAAAGATTGTTTTACAAGCTGTCCAAAGACACAGTGCAAAGATTTAACTAAATCAAACCTGGAGATCTATGTATTATTAATTTAGTGCAGTGCGCCACAGAAGAGGGGAAAATAACGCAGAAAAATCGTTTAAGAACAAGCAAAACCACTTTCTTCTTTCTCTCTGTGTCAGCTACACGCAGACTCGTTGCCATAGCAACCGACAACCACGCCACTGCAGGGTTTAACACCACAAAACATTCAAACATTTTCCACACAAAGAACAGAAGATTCAGTCCATCACAGTTTTATGTTTTCAGGCTTGATGTTATTAATAAGTGATCGATGTGGTAGGTTAGCTATCGCTGCTATTAGCTAAGCTAACACTGTGGTGGCTCATTAGCTAATTTAAACACCTGCTCTATTGATGACCTGTCGGAGAGTTGGTGTTTAGCTCACCTGTTTTTTATTTTTTAACTGAACAGAAACACACCGAATTCCACAGCCCATCTACATATTACGGTTGTCATAGTAAAGCTAGCACAGCTGAGCTACTTCCCTCTCCCTCGCTGTTTCTTTATTAAAACTTTTTCTTGACCTTATAATCTAGTTGTCATTGTGTTGACAATTGGTAGTAAAGCACTGCGTCCCTTTTACTTTAATATATCAGGCCTACGTTAAAGATTTCATGTTATATTGACATTTTAACAGCTAAAATCAATGGTAGTCATCATTAGCGAGCAACGTTTTGCCCTCAAGCAGGGAGATGGAGGCGGGATGTAATGGGTCTACATCGCTACAATAGCAGCCACAATAAGCTTTACCTTTTATATCGAGCTGAGCATGAATGATGTTTCCCATGACAGAGGTGTTGTGCAAATGCTTGACTGTGTCCTTCGCTCCCCTCGTGTTGGTGAACAACACCCTGGCCAGACCCAAGTGCTTCCTGGTCTTGGGATGAAACAGGATCTCCATCTCCTCCACTTCGCCAAACTTGGAGCACATTTCTGCCAGGAAAGGTTCCTTGATGTTGTCATTGAGCCTGGCGAAGGTCACCTCTTTGAGGGGTATGGGACCCACGTAGAACTCATCGAGCTGTGGCAAAGAAAAAAAAAAAAGGTTAGGAACAAACAAACCAAAAAAAGCTCTGCTATTCCAGGAAAGCGGAGTGACTGATCTGTGGAAATCATAAACACGGAACAGCTGAAGTGCAGGAAGACATCTGGTTTGGAAAGATAATGTGCAAATAATGAGTGAAAACATTTTTGGCCAAATGACCTTTGAGCGTGACAGATTTCACACAACCGCTGTGGTTTACAAGTGGTCATATACATCCAGGATAATAAAGTCATCCTGAGTTCACGGCCAATCAGCAAATAACTACAACATGACATTCATGCAACAGCACTGACAGCAAAATAATGAAAGATGTTCTTAAAATGAAGTTAGGTACCAATAAGCCAATAATGATTGCAATAATGTTAGTATTGTTCTTTTAAGATAATCTGCCTTATTAAATGATCACTCAAAATATAAAAACTTTGATTTTTAAAGAACATTTAACATCTAAAATATTTGAAAAAAGAAAAACCCACCAATTAAAATGGATTTTAGAGTTTCAGAAACCAAATTGTATTTAAAAAAATATGTAATTATTCAGTTTAGACCAGGAAAACAGGCAAAAGTGGCAGGTAGTACAAACTACTTACTTCATACTGGGTATCAAATGTTTGCAGCGTTTCAACTAAATTAAAGAAGAGCATCTCTTTTCCAAATAAAAATTATTGCACTGCTTTTAATTTATCATGCTATAAAATAATTTATTGCTCATTGTGACAGACTTAGGAACCACATCCTATTATTTCTGAAAGGCCTAAGAAGTTTCCGATGCTGCAGTAATTATGTTCACAACACAACCGTTTAACTTGTCTTGAATTTGGAAACTTCTCTGGGGAAAAGAGAAGTTACATTCTCACTTTTATATAATTGGCCAACATCCTGGCACTGCTGTTGCTAAGCAACAACCATAATTGTTCATCTATGCATTTACTTCCCCATTAATTAAATGTATTATTCTTCCTCACCTTTTAAAACAAAATATCATATATCAAAGTAAAATTACATTTAAATGAACTGCTCCAGCTCAAAATGACAGTAGTTATATTTTGGTTTTTCAGATGAATGTCTAACGGATCAATAAAACAAAGTCTGAGAAGTGGAGCCCACCTTGAACTTTGGCACTGGTAGGGATATTTCTGTATACCTCGACCATAATCTCCGGGGTCTAGGGTCCCGGAGTTCGCCCACAGGGGGAAACCCAGAGTCCTAAACAAAAATAACACAGCAAATAAGAAGTAAACCTTAGAACTGATCCACATTTTAAAGTGAATAAACTCCAGTTAGACTTACTGGAACACTGAAATGCACTCCGTCATATCTGTAGACCTTCTGCGTAACCCGCCGAATGGCCGGGTCCTGGACGAGTTTGTAGCTTTTCCACTGCAAGCTGACTGCTTTCTGTGCTTCGGTCCCACTGTCTGGATCCATCCTATAACTGAGGACAAGAAGAAAAACATTCATTTAAAAGAGGATCTGCTGGAAAAAACTAACAAACAAACAAACAAACAAACAAAAAAAAACCATCTAAGTGACTCGGATTCTAAGAATTTAGCAAGTAAATGATTTTTAAGTCATAGTTTCAAGACTTTTTCATTTCCTCTCCACTTTAATAAACACATTAATAAACACATATATTAAACTAAAGTCTTGATATAGTAGTTTAGAAAAATATCACATTATTGAAACTGTGTTCACCTTGTAAATAAAGTGTGTGAAGAAAAACCTTATATGGACTGAGATAACTTACTCCTAAATATTAAAACTGTAAAATTGGATAGAAAAAAACAGCCTGGAAAAACAAATACGTCTCCATTTTCTATTTTTTCTACATTTATCCAGACTTTGAACCAATTAAAATCAAATTCTGTAGTTTGAGGCTTTTTTCTCACAGGCTTTAGCTGCCTGAGGGCAGCATGGGGCTAATTGTTCGTATTTAGAGCAAAAAAAGAAAACATTGCATGTTAAAACGCCAGGCAAAGCTGCAACTGATTAGTTACATATTAATTTAGACTGTTAATGTTTTTTAGAAATTAGGGTAAGGAATGTCGTCCTGGAAAAACAGAAAATCAATTTGTAGTTTCAAATTTTTCAGGTCGGTCCAAGAAACCTAAATGCACCATAACAACCTTAACAGATGCGAATTGAACCAAGACTGATTTGAAAAGATGCAGTGATTAGAGATAAATAACTCTTGCCTGCAAAGGAACGATAAGCTGCGTCACAGCATTTAACCAGAGATCAACTTCACTGACTTCCGAGTCGCATTAATATACTCCGAGATCACATTTAAAGTATATAAAATGTTTAGCATTATCGTCAGCTTGTTGTTGGCTTCGGTTAAGCTGCTGTCAAAACAATGATCAGCGCTACGTCACTGATCAGATACTTTAGCTAGCAGCTTGCTGTTAGCAGAGGCTAAAGTGGATCCACAAAATGCAAATAATTGTTTCAGCAAGCGTCAAAGCAGAATTAATGTTCAGCGCATCTGTCCGCGTTTCAGAAGCGTTCCTTAAAAACCGAATCTGCACGTTGCCGATAGTCCGACAACGTAAACCAAAGTAAAAATTACTTGTCTTCTCGCTTTAGCTAGGGCAAACTGATGCTACTGATGGCTAATGCTAACTTAGCAACATCAAGTTAACAGTTTAAACTTTGAACTTGAAGACCTCCACATACACGTATTAGATTTTATAAGTTGTAATCGTGACATGCATATCTTATCGAAACTTCTTAAGACTGCCTTTCCCACGTTTTAACCAAAATTCAGCCACCCCACCTCTTGGAGACCCGCTCATCCGAAAGTAGCAATTCGCCGCCGCTACAGTGTAGGCAGCTGCAGCCAGGCCCGCGAGACCAAGAAGAAAAACACTGGGTCACAAACAGATATATGACACCTACGACCCGGCGTTAAAGCACATCTAACGAACTAAAACAATACCGCTACCATTCCGGAAATTAGTCGATAGACCAACGACCATCTACGAGCGCCAAAGCCATTGTTTTCTATTTCAAAATCCAGATATTGTTGAGAGAGCGGCCATCGCGTAACCAACCTGAACGCCTCGCCTGCTCCCCATCAATGCATGTTAATGCAGTCTTCAGTTGCTCACCCGCACTTTCCTCTACACAGACACAAAACAAACAACAAATAAACAGATTATTGAAAGTTAAAACATCACTTTGAATTCAATAAAATAACAAAGATTTTAAAAGATAACTTACTCCATAATCAGTTGAATATTTGTAGTGTAAAGTTATGCTTGAATCTGCTTGTATCATTTCCAGTTTGAACGTTGACAAATTCGCCCCCTACCGGCGAAGTGGTGAAACAACTCAATAAGAATGAGTAAAGTAAAATAAATCAAAAAGGGCATTTTTCTCGACTTTTAAAATAAATAACAATGGATTGTTATTGTTATAAAACATAAGAGTTGTTTTATTGCAGTATTAATTATGCTACATACACAGCAAATTTTACATGACTAATTAGAGTTAGAATAGAATTAACCTGTATTGTCCCATAGTGGGGAAATTAAGGCGTAACAAAATTAAGAGTGTAGTCACTAAGGGCAAACTTTGCAACATAAGAGAAATAATTCTGTTCATTTATTAAAAAATAAGTATTGATATAGATACTTTTTACTGGAGGAACAAATAATCAGTGACACCCAAGATAAAATACATGATCACAAATTAAAAATAACCCCACATTAGCTAGAATTTATTGCCCCAGTTTTAAATATTATGTTTAAAAGAAGAATTTGTATTAAAATTTTGATAGTATCAGATTCTCCACCACAACTTTTTATTAAAAGTAATTCAGTTATTCACAACAGAGCTAAAAATTAAGATTTTAAGAGAATTTAGATTACCATCTTGTAATAAACAATGACAAATTTCATGGCTCCCTTCTAAGTATATATAATTAAGTAATCATTTACTGCAGTAGCATAAATTCATTTAGAAATATTAATACTTTACTTTGAGTACATTTATTCAGCTACAGATAAAAAATAAAATGTTAAAATTTGCTACACCTAACAGTTCATGTAAAATAAATACAACTGAGCTATTTTTATAATTCATTGTTTACTTTGTTGTGGATCAGTTTATAGTATCTTAAACAAGCAAAGTTACTTAACACCCATATTCAGAAATGTAAGTAATAAAAATCTACCATCTACATGCTAATTGCTTGTTTAGCATGAACCTAAGCTTTTTTGTAGCAAAAAAATCCAGATGGATTTGATGTAAAATAATAAAAATAATTTAAAAAACTGATATAAATTCATACATTTTGATATTTTTGTAAAGGAAACAATAATTGCAATATGACAAAAGGAAAACTTTTATATTTAAAGATTTCAGTGCATTTATTGTTTGCTCAGATAACAATTAGAAACAGCCTGACAGAAACTTATTTCAAATATATATTAAACATTTCCTCGACATTATCGTTTAAAGATTACAATAATGCTAATATATTACCAATGAAATAACAGCAATGCTTTCAGTCCTTTAAAAATGTGGCTCAATATCGCCTAGTAGTGTCCTGCTCACCAGCAACTGTTTAAAAACAATCATTAGGTTTTTTTTCAGACAAACATTTGAGAAATGTTTAAAAAACAAACAAACTTGATGCCCAGAGACTCATTTGACGGATTTTTCTCCGTTTTTTAGGTTTTAATCTTGTCAAGTGGAGCAGCAGGTGAAACCAACAGCAAAGCCAGACACAATCGGAGAGTTTGATGGAAGATTTCTGGCTGAAGTTGTGGGAGTTGAATGGCAGTAGCAGGAAGAAAAGCTGAGCAAAGCACTGATTCTCCATGTGCTTTAATGCTTTTTCTCTTTCACATGGCTTTCACTTTGATCTGCTTCATCTTCATCTGCTTCTTCTCAATCTTCTTCTGCTCACGCCGCTGCGCTGCTTCCTGGAGGAACAAATGGGAGGAGACCAAAGAATAGCTGAAGTCCAAAACCGAAACAGAACATTCGTGTGGTTTTCTTAAAGTCCGTAATTAAAGCAGAAGTTGGGGCGGGTGTCAGACCTCCAGGCGGCGTTGTCTCTCAGGATCCTCTTCGTTCATGATCCTCTCCTTCTCGGCTCTTTTCTTCTCCTCTCTGCGGGTCTGGGCTGCTTCCTGGCGCTGAGCGTGGGTCTGTTTCAGGAAGTTCTCCTCAACGCGAGCCCGGTTTCTGTCCGCTTTCTGCTTTCCCTAAACACACAAGGAGGATTTTAGACAACGTACCTCCTAAAATATATAATTAATGAGAAGGTTTTGTGTTTTTAAAGGTGAGTTATGTTTCCTAGAACAGATTAAGAAAGGCCTATGACCTGTACAAACAAGTTGACATTTTTGGCACAAAGTCATTCTTAGATAATGAGAATTTGTTATGATCAGTTGAGAATGAGCTTCTTTTAGGGCCTCTGTCACTTTAAATCCAAATAAGCTGCTGCTGGCCACGCCCCCCACTCAATGTTTACATGCACACATAAAAATGGCTGCAAAAAGATGCGCAATTATACAACTGTACAACTTTGAAAAGCAGAAGTGGAGGCTCCTGCACAAGTGGTTTCATTTGTTGTTGACTAAGTCACTGAAGCGTTTCACTCACCTCTCTGTTCAGACGGAGCTTCTTGACCTTATCGATGCTGTAGATCACCATGTTCATGAGCGGAAGCAGAGAGTCCATGTCTTTGGGAGACGTGCTGCCGAAGCCAGGCACTGCAGAGCGAAACATCCAGAAAAACTCAGCAGAATTTTAAGCGTGTAGGACGGCTGGGCGCACAGATCGATTTCAGTGATTCATTGAATTTTTGGAATTTGGAAAATCTGGATTTTTTTTCCCCCCTCACTAATGCTCACACTGGGTTTCCATAGTTACGAGTGATGTCAGCACGCCCAAGTCGGCCATCTTGTTTGACAAGCTTGTTTTGTTTTACAGGTTCTATTAATTTTGAATTTGAGGTCAGATAAAATGTAACCGTCAGGCTAAGATTTTTATTGTTTTTCTTTTACAATAATAAAGTGATAACAATAAAGGAACAAAATGCTAGAGTAAAGTCATAATATTACCAGAATAAAGTTGTAAAATTAGAAGAATTAAGTAGTAATTTGATAGACTCCAACATGAAAACAACAAAAAAAATAAAAAATTAGTTAAAATTGGAAATTGGACCTGGTATGAAACATTAACCTTATAATATGGGGTTTAGGTGACGACACAGCAGAAAAACTCCTCACCATTAAATGTAAACAGTAGAGTCTTCTTGGTCTCAGGCAGCTTTAACGGCTGACCCTCCCTGCAAAACAAAAACCTTCAGCATCACAACAGCAAAACGAGGTTCTGTTCCAGAAACGAACGATAACCAAATACTCACTCTTGCATAATTTTTGGACCAGAAAACTGATCCGAGAAATGGATCGACTCGATCTTGTCAGCATGGTTGGTGATGTAGTGTACCATCTGAAACGAGAAGAGCCCAGAAGCAGAACCTGAGTTACAGAGTTGAGTTTATACTTTAGGGATGCAAGTTATCGATTAATGAGTCAATCAGAAGTTGGTTGATCCAATAAACTGACTAATGATTAATTGATAAGCAGATATTTTAAGAAAATATCTGTTTATCCAGAGCTTTCAAAACTTGGTCAATATGGAAACCCAAAGGCGTTTTCTCTTGTATCCAGATGGTCAAACATATTTATATAACATATTTTTCATAACATGTTGAATTATAAAAAGTTTTAAGGTTATTTTGTATCAGCTCTGACTTAACAGAAAATAAACAGGTTTTCTGACATAATTAGACGCCTTTATAAAATATAGCAAAACAGGAGCCTCTTGGGTCGCTGAATAGAAAAATAAAAGATGAAAAGATGAAGTAAATAATTCTCCATGAACAGAGATGTTCATATTTTAGCACTGTCTGTGCTTTCTCTTGTAGGAATGTTAAATACTCGCTTCAGGAAGTGCATTAGTGACAGACATCAAAATCAACCTTTTTTTATTGGCATCATGTTTTTTCCCCCATCATTTACAATTTTTCCATTTTTCTGTAGATAGAAAAAAAAAGAAAAGAAAAATGGAGTAAATTTCTGCCACACAACTCAAACATTTTGGGATTAATGTCAAATGTTTTGGTCGAAAAACTAGGAAAATCTGTGAGCTTCAAAAGTTGTAACAACATTCCTAATACGCTGCTGTAGTTGGGACCGTTCCTCGTTCCCATTCTGGCATGCCTCCGCCATATTTATTTCTGTATCAACTTAACTCTTCTTAAGGATGACCAGAGGCGCCCCCTGTTGGACGGAGGCTAAACAACAAAACTAAAAGAAGTTCTAAGAGGACGTTATTAATTAATCGAGTGGAATTAATTTTAATCTACATTTAATCCTAAATCGATTGTTTGCATCCTTAGTAGTAATTAGAGGAATCACCTTGTTATCCATCACACCATCCGTTACTTCCCCCATCTCACTGAGAATTGCCATGGAGTCTGGAAGACCATATTTCGCCCCCGACTTCGGCTTGTCGCTGCAGAACTCGCTCTATTAAAAAAATATATATATATAGTTAATTTAAATATTAAAAATGAGTCAACAGAAAAACAATCACAAAATTATTCACCAAGTCCTGCATCTCCTTCTGCAGCCGAGCCATGGCTCTCTTGGAGCCCACAGCAAAGACGAAAGTGTCCATGT
Organism: Poecilia formosa; assembly: GCF_000485575.1. Classification (NCBI taxonomy): domain Eukaryota; kingdom Metazoa; phylum Chordata; class Actinopteri; order Cyprinodontiformes; family Poeciliidae; genus Poecilia; species Poecilia formosa. The sequence goes on from NW_006800073.1 coordinate 1,556,050, forward strand.
CTTCGTCGTTAAGCGTCACTTTGACTTGCTGCAGAGAAAAACCCAGACAGCACAGCTGAAGCTCTGTGCAGAGGAAGAAAACGTTTCTACATCTGCTGCAGCAGAAACTCTTACCACTTGGTCAGAGGCGGGCCTCATCATCCTGGTCACCGTGTTCAGGAGGTCCTGCCTCTTCAGGAACTAAAACAACCAGCAGCAGGTTCAGAAAACACCGACAGGGGAGGATTTAAATGGCTGTAAGCAAATACCTTGAGTTGAATCAGCATTCCTTCACAGCACACACGGCCAGAGCACCACAGATTATAGATGTGTTCGTTTTCCTGATTCAGCTTCCCAGTGCTCACAGGTTCTTTACTGGTGCCGTCATCGCCTGGAGTACAGATCAATGCCAAGAAATCACTAAATCTATCGAATGAGAGACACGTTTTATGTGACTGATCAACAGAAAAACAGCACATAACTATGAAGTGGAAGGAAAATTACATTTTCCAATTTTGCAACAGATTCTATTGGATTAAACTTGACCTAGACTTTGACTGGGCCATTCTACCACATGAATATGATTTGGTCTAAATGATCACACTGAAGTGAGGTGGTTAATTTGTTGTCCTGGAGGAAAGTGAACCTACTTTCCCAGTATGAATTATAGCAAAACAGATTTATTTTAACTTTCTTTTAAAAAAGATTTCTTGCCACTCTTCAAAAAATAAAAGGTTTGTACAAAACATGCCAATGCAAACTAATGTCAACTGAAGATTTCTTACAAATGAAGTTAAATTAGTATTTTAAAAATGAGCATCAATAGATTTTAGGGCTGAAATGATTAATCAGCTAAATTGTGATTAATCAATTACTGAAATAAACTAATTTAGTAATTGATTAATCGTTACCTTGAATATACAAACTAAAAAAAGACAATTTGCTAAAAGAACAATACATCCGCAGCAGTAATTAAATCAAATCTGTTCAAAATATGCACACATTTTGCATAAAAAAAGCCCATAAAATATGTAAAGCAGCTTTACAAAATAAGTGCCACAAAACAAAACACCATTATGAAATGAATAAATAATTAAAAATTAAAACAAATCTTGAAATAAATAAAAAATAAAGGAGGAAAGAATGTATTTTGTAAATGTTTTATTTCATTGAATATTTATTAGTTTTTAAAAAGCAATATATTTTTTATATATTAAATAAATAAAAAAATCAAAAGCATGTGCCAATTTTCATTCAATTAATTGTCAAAATAATCAATAGATTAATCGATACCTAAAATAATTGTCAGTTGCAGTCCTTGTAAGTTTGGAAAACTCATGTATAATTTTCCATGCACATCAGATCTATGCACTCCTTTCTATTACATGAAATTAAAACAAGACAAAATATGGAACCATTCCAACAACATGAATGCTTTGGCAAGGCGTTGTGCACCGACAGATCCTGGGGGGGTTTAATGATTCAAAGAAAAAACGGACAGACTCACCCACAAGTGCAAAGTTGCTCTCCAGAAGTTCCCTGTGGGAGTTGAACCAGGCCTGAGCGAGTCGGCTGTTCTTGTTCTTCCCTATGATGTAGTTCATGATGTAGCACAGTAAACCCGTCACCATCAGGATCTCCATGTAGTAACTCTCCCAGCTGTTCTGCAGGTGTGCAGGAACCTGCAGACATAATATTCAGACGGATAAATGCAGATCAACATCTGACTGTCAGAAATGTATCTAAATCACATCCCAGGACTAATTCTACTAAAATCTAAGGTCTTGGTATTATAAAATACAGCTGAATTAACTCCCAGAAGCTTTAAACCTGTTTTACCGTGTGGATTATGAGCGGGTCCTTCATGGAGTGGCCAGTCTTCTCCATGTCTCCAATCCCCTCAAACTCCTCCTGGTCGTATTTGCTGTACATATCTTGATCCTTGGAAGAAATTACAATTATATCAATTATGGTACCAATCAATCAATCATAAAAATACCCTTTAAATAAATGCTAAGGTAACATACTTGCGTGTCGGAGTCCTCGAAACCATCCTGACCATCCTCCAGCTCCACGGTGGCTTCATCTTCATCGTCTTCAGTCTGTGAGGAAGGTGATGAGACGCGTGGCGGCGGGGCCGTCTCCGCCTCGGCTGTTAAATCATCATTCATGTCCTCAAACTCTGCGAAGTCATTGTCGTCAAAGTCTGCCAGATCCTCGCCTTCGTCAAAGTCGTCATTGTAACGTCCTCTGGAGGCAGGAAGGGCCAGGAGGAGCAGCAGGGTGGGAACCAGGAGGAAAAACGCACTTCGCATGCTGCAGTCTGAATTAAATATTGGTAAAAACACAAAATAAAGTTTCACAAAATGTTGCAGAAAATTACAAACCCATCCCAAAACAAAAGCTTTTACCCATCAGAGAATAGAAAAACTACTATTTTAGCTTTGAAAACAAAACAAAGGCGTATAGTTTAGAAAAAAATCGTCCGAATCAGTGTGAGAAATCCTGCATTACTTTAATTTGAAGTGAAAGAAGTTACAAAAACTTGCTGCTGCTGGTGAAATGTACCAGTCATTACAACATCATGTTCTAGGGTTTATTTTCCTCAAATGCAACCATTTTATTTCAAAATATTAAGTCGCAGTGAGTTCACATTAAACCCAAATGAAAAAGGAAAAAATGTTTGAGAGTAAAAGAAGCCTTTAGGGATGAGATATCATAAGAAAATCTGACAGAAAATCTGAATAAAGCTGCAGAAAATAAAGATTTTCTTACAATATGAAAGATTTGAAGAAACCCCAGTCAAATAATAATGAATGCAACAGTTCAACTAAATTAAGTTTTATCTTATGAAGCCAGGTTATAGTGACTGATCTCGTTCTCTGAAGAATCAAAACCAAACACGGAGAAGCAGGATTCAATCTTATTATTGTTTTCCTTTATCAAACCGATCTAATGTAATGCTATTCTGTTATTTTATGTCAGCATAATGTAGAGAATTGCTTTGTTTCTGAAATAAGCTGAACAAATACTTTCTAGATTAATCGACGAACATCTACACAACAAATCCCCAAGTGGAAAACATCCCTGACAACTGAAGCTCAGTAGACAATAACGAAGGAAAACGGCTACTATGTTTTGTCACCACACTAATTTTTTCATAAATTAAACTTTTAAATTAACGCGAATAAAAAAAAAGTAGATATTTAACCGTTTAAGAGCTGACTTATTCGGACAAACTTCCAGTTGGTGTAACAGTTTGTGGCAAAATCTGAACAAGTACTGCTGCATTTAGTGTGTTTACAAGGTTGATTACAAGCTAAAACGATTAGCTGTCAAACTTTTTGAAATTGTAGCAGAGTTCTAGTTAAAAATGACTAATGACATGTGGATTAAAACCCCAAAGATGAAGTCAACCAAACCCATCCCCCAACTCACACTCACTAATTCTCACTCACTGTTAGCACGTTTACCATTAGCATGCTAACAGGGGCTAACTAACTGTCAAACAACCGAAGACCTGAGAGGGAATCTGTCCATTTTCTACTCAACACGGCGGGGGATAAACAACCCCGATAAGACTAAATGTGTGAACAAGTATCTTACCTGGTTTCTAACAGTGTCAATAAAGGTAAAGCTGGTTATGAATAAAAAATCGGAACTGTCCTTGACGTGATGTTAAACCTAAAGCGGGGTACTTCCTGTCCACGCAGGAAAAACCCTTTCAAAATAATTTTTTTTTAACCCGTTATGGACTAGTGATGCTAACATACGGGGGTCCAAAACTACAAATATTATTTCCAGTTTTGAGTTTGAAGTTGTTTTTACTGATGTTAAGTATCAAAGAAACGGAAATGTTAGTATTTATCAGTAACACTCTAAAACATAGAGTTGTAAAAATATTAAATTTTTGTGCATGTATTCACCTTTGACTTGAAGGATTACTTCACATTACAAAATATTTTATATGTAATAATGAATATATAGTTATTATTATCATAATATTTCTTTTGTGAAACAAAACACTTTTAGGACAGCACAGAAAATGGATCTTTCACTATTTAGCTGTATTTGTAACAACCAATTGTTAATATTATGTTTGGTTGTATTTTAAACAAAACAGCATTGATGAAAAAGCAATGATTGTTCAAAAACATATTTTGACTCAATTTCAAAGTGTTGTTTGGGGAATAGCAGCATCAATTAAAAAATGAATACATTAGGATTCATTGTCTTAAGTGCCACTATAGCATCATACCGAAATTTACACTAATGATACGTGCAATATAAGGTAATAATCTCTAACTAATTTCATAAATGAATCACGGTCTGTTTTTAGTAAAAAATAATTAGAAAATCCAGATATTAAATTACAATGTTTATATTATTTACCCCATGTTTATTATTATTGGCAATTGCAAAGAAACAGACATTTTCTTTCAATGTAAACCATTTTCTAAATCAATGTAGTTTTTCATTTATACTTCTAACTTCAAAACAGTAACATTTAAAGCTCCTCTGTGGCAACCAGAGATTTCCAATGCATATTTTAAAACGGATTTGATTACAGTACAAACTATAATTTGTGATGTAATTAAAATATTTTACAGAGTTATAGAAAGATGGAATATTTTAAACAAATCATCCTTCCACTCATTGTCCACACCCGCATATAGTTATAAATAAAACTCCTAAATAAGGTAATGTTGCCAGGAACAGTAAACAGTCGTCCTCTTGTGGTCGCAGTGAGAAATATCAACTGTTTGTGAAGTAGGAATAAACAACGTATACTTCCGGTACAAACCTTCCAGACTCATAAAAATACATAAATAAAAGAAATGAATAAATTAAAAAGTAAATACTTTTGAAAAAAACAATAAGACAGTAACGTAACTGCCATGATAATGACGTTTTTTTTTTATCAACACAATAACATGTTCTAAGACAACTTAAAACAAATAAGACATACTTATATAATTTGGGGGTACATTAATACTTCATTCGGGGTTTTTCTTCCGTAAAATGGAGGAAACTTCGGGAACGTAGCGTTTTAAACGCATTGTTGGTGATTTTATTTCGAAAATAACCACCGGAAGTTGATCGCTTTCCTCAAAACCTGACGATTTGATGGCCCCAACGAAAAATGCTACCCTTTGTTAGCAGAAGTGGTGAAAAATCACGTCTTCATTGAGGTTATCTACATCGATCAGTCGTTTTCAGTCGACATCCTTGTATTTATTCTCTTAAGTGAAACTAATTAGTTGTATTTTACTCAAAGGTTAACTTCTCCGACAGTTAGTTAGCAGGTTAGCTGCCCAGACAAGAGCCGCAGCTCGGGAGAGGATGTCTCTTCACGGGAAAAGAAAAGAAATCTACAAATACGAGGCGCCATGGACGGTGTATGCCATGAACTGGAGCGTCCGCCCGGACAAACGCTTTCGGCTGGCTCTGGGGAGCTTTGTGGAGGAATACAACAACAAGGTGCGCAGCGTGTTTTCATTAGCAGCTAGCTTCAGATTAGTGCTAACCTCCCTGCGCACCGAGGCTCAAAACATCACTTATGGCTGTGCTATTGTCTTCAATAACACATTTATAGGTGACGTTTTGTCCAGTTGTCGTGTTCTTTAGGGCTTTTGCCGTCTTTACCAGCTTATCTGTGTTTATTTCAGGTTCAGCTGGTTGGTTTGGAGGAAGAGAGCTCAGAGTTTGTCTGCAGGAACACCTTTGATCATCCTTACCCCACCACCAAGATCATGTGGATCCCAGACACCAAAGGAGTTTATCCAGACCTGCTGGCCACCAGTGGGGACTACCTGCGCATATGGAGGGTAAGATGAGCCATTATAAAGTCCATACAAATCAGAGGAGTGTGGATATTTTCCAGCAATTAATACATTTGGAGAAATGTTTGTCTTTACAGACTTTACTACCTGCATTTTTCAATTACAATGGCGTATTAGTGCCATTTTATACTCAAATTCAAATATACTTTAATTTCACAAAAGGAAATTATATATTTAAAAACATATAGAAAACATCAGAAATTTTAAGGTCAATCTCAGAAATTTTCTAGAAAGTAACTTGGAAATTTCTGAGTGTGAAAAGTTAAAAATTTTCTAGAAAATAATTCCAAATATTGAGGTTTATCTCATATTTTTGAGAACAAGGACACTTCTCAGTTTGAAAAGTCACAAAATGTGCTAGAAAATTTTTTTAAAATTTGAGGTCAAGTTCAGAAATTTTCTAGAAAAAAAAACATGGCAATCTCTAACATTCAAAAGTCAAATTTGCTGGAAAAAACGTGAGAAACTTTTAGATTAACCTCTGAAATCTTCTAGAAAGTAACTTGGAAATTTCTGAGTTTGAAAAGTCAAAAGAAAATTGCTACAAAAAAATTAAATATGGAGATTTATCTCATACATTTTAGAGAAAAAAAACTAACATTTCTGAGTTTGAAAAGTCAAAAAGTATGAGAGGAAAAATTACAAATTTCTAGGTTAATTTCTGAAATTTTCAACAAAAAAAACTTGGAAATTTCTGAGTTTGAAAAATAAAGAAAAACTGAGAAATTTTTAGAATAATGTCAGAAATTTTTGAGAAATTTCTGTCTGAGACCAGTCAGTTGTGGCCAAAGTCTGGCCACCCCTGATTTAAATCGGTCTTGATCGTGTTGCAGGTCAGTGACACAGAAACACGCCTCGAATGTCTGCTGAACAACAACAAGAACTCCGACTTCTGCGCTCCGCTCACCTCCTTTGACTGGAACGAAGTTGATCCCAATCTGCTTGGTAGGAAATAAAATGAAGAAAACTCCTTTAGTTTCCATCGTATCTTTTATTGGCTTTAAATGATTTCTTTGTGTGTTTCAGGAACATCCAGCATCGACACCACCTGCACCATCTGGGGCTTGGAGACCGGTCAGGTGTTGGGACGAGTCAACCTGGTTTCCGGACACGTGAAGACTCAGCTGATCGCTCACGACAAAGAGGTGTGGATTTTATTTTGTTTATTTTATTTCTTCTCCATATGACCCAAATTTAGTTTTTTGTTGTTGATCTTTAAAGTTGTTTTTATCAATAGGCTTCAGGTTCATTTTTTGGTTATTTTTATTCTATTTCATTCAGACTCTTTCCAATGACACCAAGCTTCAAAGTCTAGTTCATGTTTCAACACAATAATATAAAAGAGGCCTTTTTTTCATGTAGGGCTGAAATGACTAATTGGATTATTCGTCATTAATCGATTATTGAATCGTCAACTAATTTAGTAATTGATTTATTGTCAAAAAAACGCCATTTTCTGTTCCAAAATTTAATCCATTAAAGGCAGGCTAAATTACAGCGAACATTTAACGAAAAGTTATCATTTAAAACTTATTAGAATCATGATTTAAATTCAGAGCTTAAATTTAAATGTAAGTGTTGAGGAACGTTGTGGTGCGTTTTCAGGTTTACGACATCGCGTTCAGCCGCGCGGGCGGAGGCAGAGACATGTTCGCCTCGGTGGGCGCCGACGGATCCGTCCGCATGTTTGACCTCCGACATCTAGAGCACAGCACCATCATCTACGAAGACCCCCAGCACCACCCGCTGCTCCGCCTCTGCTGGAACAAGCAGGACCCCAACTACCTGGCCACCATGGCCATGGACGGCATGGAGGTCAGGTTGCATTATTAATGTCTTCTCATGCAAATAGCTTTTCTATGGACTTAAAGGTCTATTACAGTATTTTACCCACAGAACTATTACTTGTTTTTTAGGTGACTGTATTGCTGCCACTATGTGTCACAGCAATTATAGCCCCACAAACACAATTAATGCTTTTTGAAAAACATAAAAAAGTGTGATTTGTATTGCTAAACTGCAAATTTTAACTTTTATTTTCTAATTTATTGGTATGTATTGAACAAATAGTGGAGAAATTAGTAAAACTATCAATCCTGATAATAAGGATGGTTTTGGGGGCCTTTAATCATTAGCTGCACTTTATTGTGACAACGATAAATGAAAATTCTTATTTATCACAATAAAAGCCCAACCCTATTAGTTTCTAGTGCAAATATTTTAATACAAAGTTCTAGTTACATAATTAATTTTTCAATCAACATATGAAACGTTCAGCCCTTCCTGCTTGACTCAACATCAACACAGTGCAGGTCTAATCTATCCATCGATTCATTTTTGGATTGACCAATTACTAACTGGATAGCCAACGACACTTGATAGGTATTTTCCATAATTTGAAGTTAAAATGATTCTACTTGTGGAGTTTTGGGTAGAACATATTTAAAAAGGTTTTTTTTTAATCCTAAATGCAAAGTGTGCATATATTTTAGACAGTTTTGCCATAATAATAGCTCTGGGAATAATATTTTTAGGGCCCGTTTACTCCAAATAATCTATTCTAAATTAGTTGACAAATATTTAGTAATCGTTTCAGCCTATATAGCCATACAAGAAACTGCACATTCGTTTACATTTCTGGTGCTTCTTGCTAGAAGTTTGCCTATGTGAGTAGATTGTTCAGTATTTATGAAAAGCTGCAGTAAATAAAAAGCTTTTAAATTCATATTCCTGTTCTCCAGGTTGTGATCCTGGACGTTCGCGTGCCGTGTACTCCCGTGGCTCGGCTCAACAACCATCGCGCCTGCGTCAACGGCATCGCCTGGGCGCCTCACTCCTCGTGTCATATCTGCACTGCAGGTGAGTTTGGAAGTTAAATGTTGTTGGGTAAATATCAACGGTGACCTACTACTCAAAATTCACATTTTGCATGGTTTCTGTAATCCCATTTGGATCTATACTTCTTCTAAATACAACCGAAGCACTTAAAAAAAAAAAAAAAAAACAGTTGTTTTTTGGCAAAAGAAAAAGAAAGAAGAATACCTTTGATAGTTAACCAGAGAAGAAATTGACATAATTTCCAACAAAACCTTTGGAATGTAACATAACAAATCAGCAGGCATTGCACCGTTACCAAGCAACCCCGGCAAAGTTCCACCCATTGCCTAGCAACCTAAACTGAGCTCCAGCATGTTTAGTCAGCTGTAAAACAGTTTACAATGGTAAACTGTATTTTCTGTTTACTTAGATTATGTTTGACAAATTTTGTTTTTTATTTGAAACATTTAACCTGAAAAACAGGGGAACAAGCCAAAGGCGGAAGTACTTTTTTGCAGCACAAAGTCTGAATATTCTATTGTTAAAGCTGGAAAAGACAAATGTTTTGTTTTTGACTTACCATCTAGAAACCACTGGCTGAATTGTGTTGTTTTTTTTTTGTGTGTAGGAGGCTCCACTTCTGCTTTTTAAAGATGTACGGTTGATAATTGTGCATTTTGCAGCCATTTTCCCGTGCGAGTGTAAACGCTGAATTGGGGGGCGTGGCCAGCAGCAGCTCATTTTGATTTAAAGTGACAAGATGCCATAAAACAGCTCATCATGAACTGTGCAAACAGAAATCTCATTATCTAAGAAAGATTTTGTGCAAAACATGTTTTGTATCGCCCATAAACCAATCCTAACCTTTCAAAGGAAGCATGACGGGTCACATTAAATATCCTGATGTTTTTCCTTCCTTTCTCAGCCGACGACCATCAGGCTCTGATCTGGGACATCCAGCAGATGCCGCGCGCCATTGAAGACCCCATCCTGGCCTACACCGCCGAAGGCGAGATCAACAACGTTCAGTGGGCATCCACGCAGCCGGACTGGATCGCCATCTGCTACAACAACTGCCTGGAGATCCTGCGCGTCTAAAGCCGTAGAAAACGAGCGCCCCGCGTTCCGCTTTTGGACTTTCCAGTAGCTCTTGTCCTCCAGCTTTCAGGACGAAGAGTGAACTTTCTCTGAAGTTGGTTTACATTTATCTGCTCTTCTAATAAACGTGTAAGCTCTTATTTATTTTTGCTCAGCAGCTGTAGGAAGTGTTGATGTTTCCTTGAGGTTTTTTAAAAAAATACTTCTCAGCTGTGAGCTGATTCAGAGCGGTTTAGATCTCATGCATTTCATCTGTTTTATTTAGTTTGAGGTTGATACAAACTGCTGTAGGTGGCAGAACACTGCAAAAACATGAAATCACCAAGTATTTTTGATCCATTTTTTGTGCAAATATCTTAGTACACTTTAAAAAAGGCAAAACTAACTTTTGAGAAAGATATGAGCTTGTTTTAAGTTAACAATTCCTTAATATGAATAAAAAATTACTAGTTCAAGTGACAGATTCTTTCATTTGTAATATGGGAAAAATATTCAACAATTAAACTAGTACTTTTTATATTTTTTTTATATTAGCAAATTATTGACTTAAAATAAATTCCTATCTTGTAGTAAAATTTATTTTAATTAAGATTTCCACAAAAACAACAAAAATCCTTGGTAAAATTTTGTTTTTGCAGTGAAAATATGTAGGATTAACTCGTAGCCTTGTGGATGCATACCATGTAATTGGTCAATAAAGCATCTGTACGATATATACTAGTCTCGTTTACCTAATGTGGGAGTTGAAGATGTTCCTCTGTGCTGCAGCCGACATTTAAAGTCTACCAGAGCAATGGTGGCTCCTTAAATACCCTCTTTCTTCTTATTTGTTGAGCGTTCATTGTTTGAAATGTTGCATTTTTCCCTCAGTTTGAGTGAAGTTTGAAATGAGTTGACAGCTTTCTGCTTCTCTCTTATTTTGTCGTCTCCAGTCCTGTCCTTGTAGCATGCCATTGCAAGACAAAATGTACATAAATATAAATATATCAAACTTAAGATGTTGGTAAGCCAAGTGTTCATGTTGTAGTGTTTTTTCATAAAGTTTAATATTGAATTTGCTCTAATAAATTGTAACCTCCCCATGACTTAAAAACCAACTTTTAGTTGTTTTATTTACCTATTGTGTTTACCTTTTTATGTATCCAATAAGTTAATTCAAAAACAAATTAAATTTTGTTGTGGAAGGACTATTTAACCTCATATTTTATCCAGGGGTGATCAAAGTGTGGCCTGAGGGCGTTCCAGTTGATTTTTTCGACTGGGAAGTTGGAATTTCCCAGTTTCAAGAAGGACAAAAACACAGCATACATCACGGCCAAACAACATCACTGCGTTGTGTGACTGGAGACGACTGCGGCTAGTTTGAACCAGCTAGCCGCCATAATGGACGTCGGAAGTGAGGGACGGAAGTTCAACAGATTGACAGAAATTGTTTTCCAAAGTTGTTTTTTTTTGACAGTTTATCCATGGCGTCTATTTTTTCTAGTTAATCTAATTTGTCTGTGAACGTAACACACCCAGTTGGGGCTCAAAGTCGGTGATATTTACAAAAGTGTGAAATAGCTAGCATAGAAACCGACTCATACTTTCTCCCTCCTGATGTGTTGATCAAATTGCCAACTTTGCCAGAATTCACACCTCATAATTTATATCACTATCTCATGAACAGTGTTTCTCTTTACACCGGAGCAGCATTAAAAACGTACAAAAGACGAGAGGCTAACCAGTTTTTCCTCATATATGTTAGGCTACAATGGGGCAATTTCTCCATGGTTCCTAATGGCAGGTACCTTCTCAATGCAATATTTGATATATTTCTAATCATACTTATAAGGTATAAGAACGTTAATCTTCTTACCTTGAAAAGTGTTCGCTGTAAATTCGAGGTTACACCGAGGGCTGTCACCGGAAGTGACACTGCCACTATTTGAGCTCGGCCCTGCTTTATGATTGACGGCTGCTATCCATCGCTATCGTATATTTCCTCATTAAAAGTTATACAATAAAATGACATGTTTGGTTTCTATGCTTTTCTGTTCGTCCAGCCAACTGCGCAGCGCCCTATGACAATTTCTTAAGTGACATCAACTAAATAAGAGCGATATTAAACCACAGATGCCTGGTTGTTGACTGACTTTCTAGGAGCGCACAGGCTGTTTGGACATCCATCATGGCGGAGAATGCTAAACAGCGTGACGTCACGGGCAAACGGTCACCTTGGTAGGTTTTTTTTAACGGTCAAACTGACCAGCAGTGGCCACACACCACTTATTTATCTGCGATCTTCCTTTGTAGTTTATCCAGTGATAATTAATTTTCCGCCAAAAACGACCTTTTCTAGAAAAAACTTGGAACTTTGGCTATGAAAAGACGCAATAAAGAAGAAGAAAAAAAGATTAATCTCAGAAAATTTTGAGAAAAAACGTGTAAATTTCTGAGTTTCAAAAGTCCAATTTTTTTTAATTTATTTTTATTTTTTTGTCAGACTAGTGTTTGGTAGTTTTTACTTTTTAGGACATTTTTGACTCTACACTCAAATTTTCTAGAAGAAAATAAGAACATCAATCAGTTCTTTGCTGTACTCCATTTTTTCTATCTTCAAAATAATCCAAAATAAAATAATAATACTCTTATATCAAGAATAAAGTCAAAATACTACCAGAGTAAAGAGCATTATTATTCTCATAATACAACTTTATTCTCGGAATATTCCATGTTATCTTGACTTTATTCTTGTACCTTTATTAATTTTGTTAGAGTAAAGTTAAAACTCCCGTATTCTGGCAGATGTGACCAGAAAAAAACTCCACAGAAAACATCTGACTATATTCACAGCCATGTTTTCTCACAAGTTACTTTTCTGATTCGTGTCATGAACAAATGTGAGATTTAAGTTAAAATCTTCATCATTTACAGTGTCAGACAGTTAATTTATTTAACACAGACAACAGTAACACTGACTCCAACAGCCTTTGTATTAACTAGATACAGAGTTCTTTGTGCAAACAGCAGCTAGAACAGTATAAAAATACATTTTTGTCTTTATTGAGCCTAAATGTGCAATTCTTATACAAAGTGAATGCAGATATTTCTCAAACGTGTTTTTTTTTCTCTCCTTCCATTATGGAAACCTGAGTCTGGGATGCAGTTTGTGTGTTTTTCAGACATTCCTCGCTTTCCTGCAGCCTCCGACCAGGAGAGGAGGATAATTTTTTTTGTAGTATTTGGTGAGATGGGGATCCATCTGGACAAAATATGGCTTTACATTTGCAGCAGGTCGCCCTAGGTTCCTTGCAGGACCGGGTCAGAGACGTGTCTCTGGATCTCCTGCATCTCTGTGGAGGTCTCCAGGTGTTCGGGGAGCGAGGGGAAGCGCTGGCTGCCGCCCAGGAGCCCGGGGGCTTCGTGGACGTTGGGGGACAGGAAGTGAGGACAGGTGAGGTCAACAGAGGGCAGCTGTGGCAGGTTGACCTCTGGTGACATGGTGTCGTCTGACGCCACGGTGAGATGGACGCCGCTGGAGAGGGAGTCTCTAGATTTGTGTTTAAAGTCAGAATCTGGACTCTGGAAACACAAAAACACTCAGATGTCGATAAAATGTTCAAATGCTGCAGCATTAATACATTTTGCATTTTTTGTACATTTTATGATAGTTGTAAATTGGAGAGAAAATCTTCACTGCAAAATTTTAAGTATTTTTGTTCTAGTTTCTAGTGCAAATATCTTAGTAAAATTGAATATAAGATGAAACTAACTTAAAAGTAACTTTTCAGCAAGAAATAGTTTGTTTTAAGTCAATAATTCCTTAATATTGATTAAAAAACTACTAGTTCTACTGGCAGATTGTTTCATTTATAATATGGGAATAATGTTTTATGGGTGGAATAATCTGCAAGTTGAATTAGTACTTTTTTAAAATCAATATTAAGAAATTATTGGCTCAAGAAAGCCACTATAACTTGCAGAAAAGCTACTTCTAAGTTAGTTTTGTCTCATTTAAAATGTGCCAAGATATTTGCACTAGAAACGAGAACAAAAATACTTGATAAGATTTGGTGAATTTCAGTGTTTCACAATTAAAAATAAAATATGTAGCAAAAAGAAAACAACAGGAAATCTCAGCCATAGTTTGTCACATTTGGGAGAAAAAGCAAACAAGTAGAAACTCTGGTAGATGAGACAAAAACTTCAAAATGCAACTTAGAAAACGTTCATTGGACGTCAGCCTGAACCAAACTCTGCACCGTGCCATAAGATTCAGTGGTGGCAGCATCATGCTGTCCTCTGTCCAATCTGACTAGGTCACCTGTCTTATTAACATTATTAAACATAATTTATACTAAAATACACAATATGGAGGAATAAAATGCAGTTCTGATACCTGCAGCAGGGAGGCGGTGCCGTCTATCTGTCCCGGCTGGATTGGGGGGCCCGTGTGGATGGTGGGGGTTCCCGAGCCGTACAGGGTGGTGGGGTGAGGCAGGTGGGAGCCGGGCGACACATCACTGTAGGCAGGAGGTACCGGGGTCATCTGCCTCTGGAGGAGCTGCAGGATCACGTTGATATCTGCAGTCATACGGGTCTCCAGCCTGGAAAGGGTTAAAAGAAAAAGGTCACAAGAAAAGAAAATATGATTTACATATGAAATTGTAAAATTTTGCAGGTGTGCACACAAGCAAAATAATCTGCATTGTCAAACCTGACGCTTTGCGAATGAAAAACACACATTTTAAAATGACAGAAATTTTTCAAGATGGCCTCCGTTTTAGAGCCTTTTAAACCAATTATTGATTTTAGCGCTAAAATTAATTTTCCATGACAACCATGAAAATGGCAGCCATCTTGAACTTTTTTTAACGTGTTTATTGTTAGTGTAGCTATTTGTTTGGCAAATTAGTGGTTAATGAACCTAAGTTTCTAGTTAGCTATGCTAACCACTGGCAATAATTACCAGTTTTAGTGCAAACATTTATTTTCTATGAGGTGGCCATTTTGAAAAATGTCCACCAGAAAAAGGAAACACAAGATCAAGAAAAAATATATAATTTCTTTGGTTGAAAACATGTAGGCTATGATTTGACACCAAACATAATCATCTAATTTGTGATTTTATTGCTAAAATTAATTTCCATAACAACTGTGGAGACCATTTTGAAAAATGGGTGCCATTTTGAATTTTCAAACATTTCATTAACTGCAGAAGCACTGTTACACCCATTTTTTCATGATGTAAAACACAGCAGAGGAGCAGGGGGTATAGCTCAGTGGTAGAGCATTTGACTGCAGATCAAGAGGTCCCCGGTTCAAATCCGGGTGCCCCCTACTGTTTTCATTATTCTGGAGTCTGAACCGGATCCATGGTACCTGTTGAGCTGCGACTGCAGGAGCTCCAGTCTGGATTCCAGCTCCCGAGGCCGATCCTCAGCGCAGAACGAAGGCCGAAACCCAGACCTCACTGCTGACTGCCTCCTCTGGTTCTCAGACAGCTGGCTGGCTCTGCGGTCTGACCAGTAGCCGTACAAGCCTGACACACTAATAGGGGGCGCTGCTGCACAATTTAAGAAAAATACACTGATACTTGGCATTTTCTTCTAAGTTTTCATTTAAAATCTGCATTTTTTCTTCTGTAGTCTTTGCATATATCACATTCCCAAGCATTTGATTTGGTTTAATATTAGATTATTTTTAATTCTTTGATTTTGTAGTTCTTGTTTTACAATGATATAATGATTTCTTGAAGCCTTTGTACATATATGACATTCATAAACATTTTATTTGGTTTAATATTTATTTATTTTGTAGTTAAATTGTTCCATTTTGTAGATTTTAAATAAAACATTCCCCATTATTTTAAAAATAATTACAGAACTGAACTGAAGAGCTACAGTTTCTTTGCTAAATCATTCAAACCACTTGAACTTTTTCAAATGTCACCTTAAAACCAAAAAACCTCAGTATATTTAACTGAGGCCAACAAAAACAAGCACAAAGGAGAAGTTATGACATAAAATTAAAAGGGTTTTAATTTGTATTCAGCCTACATTACTTTTAAATAAACCAAAAACAGTGATAAACATCCATCCACTTCAAAATTATAAAGATTTTTTGTGTCTTTTACATCAAATCCTGACAAAATATCTTACATTTTATGGTTTTAACATCAGACTTTTTGTAAAAGTTCAATGCATTGTTGGTACCTGAGTACGGAGAGCCTCCAAGATCCACAGCCTGCCCCATTAGAGCAGAAGGTCCGCAGTGGGGTTGGATGGTGACCCTTGAAGGTTGGTAGTCTCTGGTGTCAGAGCCGTGGACGAACAGCTCCCCCTTGTGTTGAACAGGCTTAATTTCCTCATCACTGGACTGGGAACAAACGCTGGCGCTGCTGCAGAGATCCTCCCAGTGAGACCCGGCCACCATTCTGCGCCGGTGGTTCACCGTCAGACACGACTGATCTGGGTACGAGTCCTCATGATCCATCCCATCTGCATGCAGAAGAACGCAGCTCAAGACAAGGTGGAGGCAAAAAAACCGTAGGTAGAGCTTATGACGGTGGATTGGAGGTCATTGTAAATGGGGAAAATAGAGAAGGAATACATTTTTACCAAAAAATATCTGAAATTTTCTAAGTTTGAAGAGTCAAGAGGTTGCTAGAAAAAAACTAAAATTTTCAGATTAATCTCAGGAATATTCTGGAAAAAAAACAAGGACATTTTCTGAGTTTGAAAAGTCGAATATGTTCTATAAAAATTCAAAATTAACCTCATATTTTCTTAAAAAAAATCAAAGAGGAGTTTCAAAAGTGGAACCTTTGCTAAAAAAAAACCCTCAAACATTTGAGAAAAAAATAAAGCAATTAATGAGTTTCAATGATCAAAAAAATGCTAGAAAAAAATGTGAAATTGAGGTCAATCTCAAGACACTTTTTAGGAAAAAAAAACAAGGAAATTTCTGAGTTTCAAAATGTAAAACTGTTAAACTTTTTAACACTGGAAATCTTCAACCTTTGAATTTCCAAGACTTTTTCTAAAAAAAACTCTGAGATTAATCTAAACATGTACATTTTTGACAAATTTTTTTCTATACAAAAAAAAAAGTTTTCTTGGCAGAAAATAAAAATAATTCTCACCCGGCCGGTTCCGGCGCCGCAGGGAGCTTCTGCGATGCCTCGTCAGTCGGCAGCCGCACTCGGAGCTCCTGCTCGGGGTTTGCTGGTTTATTCTGTCTGCCTGAGTCATATTAGTTTCAGTCGATTAAAACCCAAACAGTACATTTTCTAGCAATTAGACATTGTTTCTAAAACATTTGGTAACGGTATCCTAAGTGCTGTTTTAATGATTTGGCTGTAAGCATTTTGTTTGGGCCTGGAAGACATGCCGTGATGCACAAAAGTCTTAAACCAAGTTCTTTTTTGTATCCACAGACTTTTCTTTCACCTAATCTTGAAAATATGAAGAACTTAAACAAGAGCAAAAAAAGTTAAAACAGCTCAGAAACATAAGAAGGGCTGCAACCAACAATTATTCTGATGATCAAATTAAAAATGCACAATATTAAAAATTTTCACTACTACTATTGAAGCCCTTTTTATGATGCAAATATAAATTAGAAAAAAAATCAATAAAATAGCATTCCCTTAGTAAACCTCAACCAGGTGAAACTAAAACTGCTGCCGGCAACTAAACGTTTACCCTCACATTTGAAAATGGCTGCAAATAGACGCAGCTATACAACAGTGCATCTTTGAAAACCATAAGTGGAGCCTTCTGCAGAAGCAGCAAGGATGCTGGTTCTTCAACAACAAAACACTTGTCTTTTCCAGCAGCCATAGTACAGCAGATACAGCAGTAAAACCAGCTGACCAAATATGCTGGAGCTCTGCGCGGGTTGCTAGGTAGCGGGGTTGGAGCTCTGCGCGGGTTGCTAGGTAGCGGGGTTGGAGCTCTGCGCGGGTTGCTAGGTAGCGGGGTTGGAGCTCTGCGCGGGTTGCTAGGTCATGGGGTTGCTCTGTGCAGGTTGCTAGGTAACAAGGTAACGGGGTTGGTCTGCACGGATTGCAGTGCCCTTTGAATGTGATTTTACAATCAGAAGGTTTTTAGAAACGTCTCATTTTCTAGACACCAAAAACATTAAATTACTGCCATTACTGTTTGTTTTTTTACGCAGTTCAGATCCAAATGAAAATATAAAAAAATGAAAAAAGTGAAACTTGCATAATATGCCCCATTTAAGAAATCGCAAGAAATAAGAGGAATACTGGAGGCAAAACATAAATAAATGACTCAGAATATTTGCCTTCAGATTCACTTTTTACCTTCAATTACCTTTTTTATTCAGAATAATTCAATTAATTCAATTAATTCCATATGAATGTTGTAACATCGCCCTCTAGTGGTACTCACATCTTTGAGGTTAAAGGTAATCTCCAAATTGTTCCAGAAGGAGTCAGCAAAGTCTGGATACATCTCCAGCACCTCCAGCAAGTCGTCCCTCAGGATCTTATGAAGGTCGCAGTAGGTCAAAGCCCGAACGTCAGCGCTGGATTTCCCGGGCCTGCCATAGACATGGTTGGGTTCACCAAAGATGTCGTTCTTTCCTGCAAAGAAATCCCAGCAACATACTTCAGTAACTGGGTATATAGCTCTGAATAAAAATAAAAATTAGAGGGATTCCTGGTCTGCAACGGAACAAATTAACTGTCCTCACAAACGAGGCTATAAAAGAAGTGACCTATGCAGGCTGGATGTAATATTGATGATCAATGCGATTGTAAAATGAAAGTGGAGCTGTGCCCAAACACCTCGGGCGGCACAACACAAACGCATGCTGTCAAGATGTCAAGGATAGCGTCAGATGGCGCTTTGGCTACAGGAGTTTCAGCTGCAGCATGTAGCTACATGTAACTACAAAAATATGTTTTATATGTTGTTTATAGAGTATGAGACAGAATCCACTTTCTCCCAGTGCTACTATTGCAAAAATGCACAATTACTGTTCAAAAGCCACTCAGAGCCAGGAGGAGGGTCTTAGCGCTGTCAATCACTCTCATATACGCTGCTCAATGTGCAAATGGTGGAAAAACAACTTACTGTTACAGGAAAATCTGTGGCTATGCTAACTAGCATGAGCATTGGTGGCAGGTGTGAACCATGTGTAGCTTAGCATGGTGCCAATTCCCACCATCTGATTTTGATTGGTCATTTCTGACTGAGTAGTGCATTTCAAATATGTAAAAACCATATTTGCTTTAGTAAAAGTTACACACAGCAGCTTTAAAGCACAAAAAAATGACAAAATGTCTGTAGCATCCCGTCAATATTGATAAGACCAGAACCGTCTAGTACCTGTCTAGTAAAAACGAGACAGGAACAAACAGTAACTACAGTCGTTTTCACGCGTTGCATTAGATTAGCACAAATTTTTTAATTATTACAAGCGATCAGATTTTTCCATAAACATTTCAAGTCATCTACATCAATCACCAAAAAGGTGGATAGTGAATATGGGGTATTTTGCGATTTAATTAAAGCCTATGTAGGGCTGGATGTATCATGATACAGTTTTAAACCAGTTGATGCTGATCATTTTTAGTTTTAAATAAAAATGTTAATACTGCCAAACAGTAGATGTAAACTTTCCTGTTTTATCCACGGTTTTTTCTTCAGCTGCTGATTCTGTCCTGGGAAATTTGGGTCGTAGAAAACAATCTGTTTTCGCATTTTGTGCTCCTTTCCATTGTTTACCAAAAGTGAAAATAGGCACAAGTTCATTCCCTGGGACTTGTTTTAGTCAGTATATTATTGGTTGTTGTTTTTTAATTAGGAAAATAACAACAACTACATATTAAAGAATATTAACTACGATGAAAAAGAAAATAATCATGTGATATTTTCTTGGGGGGGGTCATAGGCCCCTGTAATCCACCTGCTGGAGCCGCCACTGCTAACCTTTTCTTGTGGAGCTGAATTCCATTACCATAGCAATGCTCACAAGAAAGACACCAAAATAAAAGCACATTATCTGAGCTGTAGTTCCAGTAGGTACAGGTAACTTTACCCAGTTAGCTTTTCAATGTCTATTGCTTTATTTCCAGCTCACCCAGTATGGCCACCACCACGTCGTCCCTCAAAATCTCGATTGAACCCCTGGAAATGAAGTAGAGGGCGGTGAGAATATCCCCGCTGTGCACCAGGGTGTCACCCGGCGGGGCGTGGGTCGTCCTGAATCGCATGGCCAGAGCTCGCAGGCAGCCTTTGTTGGCGCCCCGAAAAGCTTTGCAGTTCTGCAGCAAGCTGCGGTGCAGATGGAGGCAGATGTCGGCCTGCAGGCATTCAGGAAAACCCTTCAAAACCTGCAAAGCAACCAAACAGCATGAACATTTAGTCAATTCCTCACTTTAAATTGGCTTGTTACATCATTCTCTGAAGTGCATCATCACTAGAAAGTGGGTCAACAACTTCAATAAAGAAGCGACACAATTAACCTCCTGATCTGCAGTGCATCACCCTGGCTTTACAGAAAGCAAGTTGGTGAAGTTATAAGGAACATTCCTGATGCAAAGAACAAACACCGGAGAACTGGGTCAAAACAGAACATTTCAAACTCCCTGTGTCAAAGTTAATGCAGCAGATGAACCGTAAAAATCACTCCAAGGAAAGCAGGAGCTCCAATAGATGGTAATGTGACGCATCATTTTTACCAAAACATGTCCTTATATGTGCTACAGCTTCCAAGGGAAACTTTGTGTTTTTGCCTTTGATTGAAATTTAAATTTCTGTCTTGTTTTTTTTCACGAGTGGCGTGTTTTTATTTTACATTTTTTTCTTCTTTTTGACTTGTATATTGAAAAGTAAAAAAAAAAAAACACACAATAAAACATCCCCTTCAGGTGAAGCAGTGCAAAAAATAAAAGGTTCTCCAATTCAACAAACACCAACAAACAAAGTAGTTTGTAAAATGTAACTTTATCACACTAGATAAACTGTTTGAAAACCAAAATGATTGGTGAATATTTTTGCAAAAAAGGATCACATACTTCACATATATTAATAACAATTCATGAAGTTCCTGCTAAACCCTGAGCTCTGCTCTGATATGAGGCTGTAACGGGTTTTTGGGGCTTTAAAATCACTCACAGCGTTCATGTCGATGCCGTTGGTGTAGGACCAGGCGTGCTGGAAATACTCCTCCAGTCTCTGTCTGAGGCCTCCTGGGATCTGGTGGAAGCGGATGAACTCTTTGACCCGCAGCATCTGAGTGTGGTACCGGGCCGTGCCAGAGTACAGCCGCTGAATGATGGCCGATACGTTCCCAAAGATGCTGGCGTACATCAGAGCTGAAAGGCGAAATCCTTTGTTTGTAGATGATCAAAATAAATGCCATCTGGTGTCAGTCCTGTTAAAAATCTGCTAAAATGTCTGAGAATGTTTTCCAGGAGGCCAGAAGCACAGCTAATCTAGAAAACCTTTATGTATAAAAAGAAAGACATGAAATTTGGGTTGGTTTAAAATTGTCAGATAACACAGTCAGGACTTTAGCGGATACTTTTGGAAATTCCCAGCAAATTACCTTAATAGAACTATAAATGTGATGCATGATGCTTTCCTGAACAGGTTAGGATCGAAATATGGTCTACACAAATCACGTTCAGCACGTTTTTTACACAAAATCATTCTTAAGTCATGAGAGTTTAGTCTGCTCAGGCATGCCCCCTAACTCAACATTTACACTCACACTTGGAAATGGTTGCAAACACATGTGCAGCTTTACAACCGTACATCTGTGAAAAGCAGAAGTGGAGTCTCCTGCACAACCAGCAAGAATGCAGCAAGTCGTTTCTGGATGGTAAGTCAAAAACAAAACATTTGTTTTTTGATGTAGTAAATTTCCGCCAAAAAACTTAGAAGAAAGTACTGAGTTTGAAAAGTTGAAAGCTTGGAAGAAAAACCTCAGAAATTTTCAGATTAATTTTAGAATTTTTTACAGATAAAAAATTAACATTTCATAGTTTTAAAAGTCAAAAATTGGCAAGAAAAAGAAATAAAATTTTTAGATTAATCTCAGAAATTAAAAAAAAAAAACTTGGAAATTCTAAAATCGAAATTTTTAGAGTATCAAAAGTTGAACATTTTGGACTTTTGAAATTCAAAGAACATTTCTGAGATTAATCTCAAAATTTCTGAGTTTTTTCTAGCAAATTTTGGACTTCTCAAACTGTTTATTCCTAGAACATTTCTGGGATTGTTTTGGTGGAAATTTTCTTTTTCCCCGTCTACATTGGCCTCTGATACGCTGTCGTAAAATGTAGCTACGAGAGGCGGGTTGAGTATCTGAACATTGAACTCAAGAGTAGCACTAGTAGTGAGACTTTTACTCAATAAACGTTAAAAGTTATCGATCCAAGAAATTACTCAAGTAAGAATGAAAAAGTATTTGGGAAAAATTCTATTCAGGTAATAGTAGCTGATCGAATTATCAATCATTTAATATTTAAAAATTACATAATCAGATGAACCAAAATATAAAGTTAGAGGAAATTTGGGTGTTTTAAGGCCTAAAATGACAATAATTAATATAACTAACAAAAGACAACAAACCCAGGCAAAAGAAAATGTTTCCAAATCAGTTGCTTTCAATAATAATAATAAAAAACTTATGAAACTTTACCAGAAACTGCAGGTGTGAGTCTGTGTCTGGTGAATATTTGGTAAAACAAGTTTGTTTTTCATTCAGTAGGTAGAAAATACAAGAGTAGAAATACTTCAAAATAAAATTACTCAAGTAAAAATACTCCTAAAAATAATTTTTTTCAACAAAGTTACTCAGGTAAATGTAATTGAGTAAATGTTCTCTCAGCTGTCTGTTTTTCTAAAATAAATGTTTCCACTTTACTCACAGCCGATGAGCATGACGCAGATGGAGAAGATCTTCTCCGGGTTGGTGTTGGGCGAGACGTTGCCGAAGCCCACGCTGGTCAGGCTGCTGAAGGTGAAATACAACGCCGTAACGTACTTGTCCTGAATGGACGGGCCGGAGCTCCTGTCGCTGCTGTTATAGTGTTTCCCTATCTGGTCGGCCAGGTTGTCCAGCCAGCCGATCTTCATGCCGCCGATGCGTTCAGAGCCGGTGCGCTCCACGTTGCCGATGGCGTACCAGATACAGGCCAGCCAGTGGGCGATGAGCGCGAACGTACACATGAGGAGGAACAGAACCGCCGCTCCGTACTCGGAGTAGCGATCTAACTTCCTGGCAACTCGCACCAGCCTCAGCAGTCTGGCCGTCTTCAGAAGCCCGATCAGAGTAGTTTGGGTCTGCGGCTCCGTCTGCAGGGGTGAGAGGTCATGTCAGCGTTAAAGCAAGCTGCTTTGCTAACAGACGCCTATTAGTATTGTAAACGTTACATGTTGAAGAGGAAGGTGCTCAAATAAAAAAAAAGGCCACAAATGAATCTTTTTCAAATCTAATAAAATTGGTGTTAAACTTTTGTGCTAAAAGATTTTTATTTGTGTTGCTATTATATCAAAGATGCTAATAAGAAAAAACATTCCCAGAGGTCATTATCAATATTTTTAAAGCAAAAGCAGCACAATTTTTACTGCACAAACGTAGCAAAATGTTAAACACCAACCAGACTTATAGACAAACAAAGTAGTTTGATAAAAGCGTCATAAACAAGGCTGGTCTGAATGAACCAGTCGTCTATGAATGTATTAACTTCTTCAACTTTGCAACTACGTCACTGAATCATTCGAGGCGCCATGATGGATGTCGGAAGTGAGGGATGGGAGTAATGAACGGAGCAGCTGAAGTTGTTTTCCAAAGTTGTTTTTTCCAGTTTATTTGAGCCTTCTAGTTGTTTGAGTCGAGTTACTTTGTCTTTGAACGTAACACGCCTGGTTGGGGCTCATAGACTGCGGTATTTATAAAAACTGGAAGCAGCTAGCTTAGAAACCGACCCATACCTGCTCCCGCATTACGTGTTGATCAAATTACCGACTCTGCCTGAATTCACACAACATGATTTATATTAATATGTCATAAACAGCATTTCCCCTTAAACCGGAGCAGCATTAAAAACGTACAGAAGACGAGATGCTAACCAGTTTTTCCATAAATGCTAGGCTACATGACGGCACTGTCTCCATGGTTAAAAACGGTTAGAAACACCTTTTCCATAATGCGATATTTCATTGCATCTTACTAATCAGACTTATAAACTATATGAACATTAATTTTCTCATCTTATATAAAATGTTCGCTGCAAATCTGCGAATACACTGAGTTATTATTGACGGTCTTTCCTCATTAAAAGATGAAGCCCTAGGCGGAAATTCAACCTGGAAGACTCTTCCGGCATCACCTATCACCACGCCTTCACCCCAGCCAATCAGGACGCACCCCCTCTCTACCTCGATCCAATCACCTGGCAAGAGCTCCTTCAAAAGACGAAGCAACCACAGATCCACCCGCTTCAGTTGTGCTTCAACCCACCTCCTCCCCGTTTCCACCACCAGCCTCCCAGACGCCTCCAGGTCCCCTGAAGACTCCTCTCTCCAGCTCCGCTCCACCACCAGTGACTGGGCCCGGGGGAAGACCTACCCGAGCTTCGTTCGAGCCGATCATTCAAGCTCGCTGCGATTCTCAGCACACACGTCTTCCGCCGGTGTCCGAGCGCCAAATTCTCGGTCCAATAAAACTGTCTAACTGCTGTTTCTCTCTCTGCGTGAGTCTCTACAGATTGAATTAAACATTAAAATGACAATTTTGTTTTGCATCCTTTATTTGTTTCCTTGATCATAATTAAAGTGAAATCAACTAAATAAAAGCGATATTAGGAAACCAGCTAGTTTTACAAACAAATCGGTTGTTTTGACGTCCGTCTTAGCGGAGTGGGTGGAGTGCTAGAAACTACACAGCCAACAAAAATGGCTGCCAAGTAAAGTAGTTTCCTCTCACCTCTTGTGACCCAGAGCGCGATATGAGCAGATCGAACGGGATGGCGGCGACTATATCGATCAGGAACCAGCCCTTGAAGTAGTGCTGCGCGATGCGGCCCGGGTGGCTGACCACCTCGTCGTTGCTGTTGACGTAGGTGGTCCTGAAGTTGATGAGGATGTCCACGATGAACATGACGTCCACCACGAGGTCCACCACGTTCAGCGGGTTGCAGGTGTAGCCGCAGGAGCCTCCGTCATCTTCCGCCTCGTTGAGAAGGAAGGCGGCAGAGTAGGGGGTGAAGATGGCCGTGTAGATGACCAGCAGCAGGATGACCCAGTCCCAGACGGCCTTGAAGGGGCTGTAGTGGAGGATCGTCCACTTGTGGATGCGTGGGGCCTGGAGCTTGTACTCAGGCAGCACGTCGGCGCCGAGGGACAACACCTAAAGCAGACGTTTTTATCCATTTATTGACTGTTTCGTCACAGTTCAAATTTTTGATTGAGGCAGATCATTTAAAGGGTTTCTAGTTAATAAGAATTAAGAAGAAAAGATACAAGCAAACAGCACTGGTTGTATCACATGATATCTCTTTAAGGGTGATTTACTAGGCTTCCTCTTCTTGGACTATTCAACTTTTTTTGCACAAAATCCTTCTTTGACATTCTTAAAATAATATCTAAATCTGCTCAGTTCTGCCTGTTTCGAGCTCCTTTCAGGATGAGCTGTTTTAGGGCCTCTTGTCTCTTTAAGTCCCAATAAGCTGCAGCTGGCCACGGCCCCCAACTCAACGTTTACACGCATGTGAAAATGGCTGCAAACAGATGCACAACTATACAACCAAACATCTTTGAAAAGCAGAAGTGGAGCCTCTTGCACGACCAATAAAAATGCAACAACCGTTTTTTAAACGGTAAGTCAACAACAGAACGTTTGTCTTTTCCAGCAGCCGTTGTACAGCGGTAAAACCAGCTGTACCAGAAGTTCTGGAGCTCCGCTGGGGCTGCTAGGCAACGGGCTGGAGCTCCGCGGAGGTTGACCTGTTATGCAAAATGTGGCTTTTGCATAATAGGTCCCCTTTGATAACACAGTCAGTCGGGAGTGAGTGAGATCCAACTGACCGGTACGACAACGAGATCCTTGGCGGCCCGGTTCTCATCCTGCCGCTGACAACAGGAACAAACCTGCATCGCCTTCCTGCAGAAATCAGTCCCCAAAGTGTTCCCTCACCTGCCTGAGTGCAACGTTTTAACCCTCCCTCCCCGTTCTGGTGCCGGACATGTGACAGCTCCAGCCAGCGTTCTGGTCAATCGTGGACCCGGGTAAGTGCTGGTATCGACTGTGTTCCCACATGGAGAGCTGAGATTAGTTGCTTCATGAAAACAGTGAAGTTGGGGTTCTTTGGAGATTATCAGTGCAGATGAGAAAAGCTTCTTGTTGATGCACCGTTTCTCTCGTCTTCGTTCAGGCGAGGATAATTAGCAGCAGAAACAGCTGGATTTGTGCAACAAGCGCAGCTGCAGACTCTTTAACCCAGTTTCACCAAATGTTTTGGGACAAGTATCATCTAACTGCACTTTGCCGTGGCTTGCAAAAATTATTTATATTATACTCTCATAAGTGAACAAAAAATTCTCACAGCTAAACACTTTTTTCTCATTTCTAACTTCATTTTTAAAAAAAAAAACGGAAAAAAAAAAAGAAAAAAGGGGAAAAAAAAATTTTTTTATTTGTTTTTCTGGGCACTTTACACCTGGACTAAACTGCAAAGAAATATTATACCTTTACTGTTTTACACTGGATTTTATTTAGAGGTTTCAACTTACATGGGGGTGAATACACATGCACACCACACTTTTCAGTACATGTTCAAAATAAATAAATAAATCTTTCTCTGCCAGTTAAAATGAAAACAACCAGAAATAGTAAAGCAAATAGCTTCTCAAGGCTAAGTACATGCAGAAAGGTCTCTAAATATGTACTTGGCCATATTAGGCAGAAAGAAAAAAATCGGAGGAGAAGTAAAGCAAGGCCCTGGCAGGGAATAATCAGTAGTCTATTATTAAAGAGAGAGTTGCTTTCTTTTCTCCAGCTCCATAAATCTTTACACAAATCCAGTGGGAAAAGGCAGAGATCCTCACATGCAACATGAGCGCTCACTCTGATGACAATATAAACACGCGAGGAAAGGTTCACTCATCCAAAAAATTTTATGCTATTGACTTTGTGCACCACTCTGTTTCATAATGGAGAGCTGGGAACAGGTTTGCATGCAACGCAGCATGTTAGCTTAAGCAAAGTTTATAAATCTATTCAGTGGAATATCCAACCTGTGTCGTTTTTAGAAGATATACAGACATAATTTAGGATAAAACTCAAATTCTGAGTGAAATTACGACCAACGTATTTGGTCGGTTCATCTTTTTTTAAGTGAATTAAAAGTAAATAAGCTGCAAATTCTGTCAACAGTGTTTACAAAAACCTATTTGAACAGAATCGAGCTGTAAAATTCGACAGTGACTTAGGGAAGGTCACCGAGAAGGCAAACAAGAACAGCACACAGAAGAAATGGCAACAATCAAACAGGAGTTTGGAGCTAGCGAAGGTAAAACCCTAAAAAAGTACTCACAGGTTGAAGTTTCTGCTTAAAGCTCATGATGGCGCTCACCAGAAAGGAAAGAAAGGAGAAAACTAAGAAGATGTTTTTGAAAAGAGAGCGGTAGGAAGTTCTGTGTTTGCGTGTTTGTGTCTGACTCCTCTCTGTTGCCTCGCTCTTCCTCCCCGTTCGGAGCCCTGCCCTCGACCAGAGATCTGCGTTCTGCATAAAAAAATCATCCACCGACTCCCTGAATCCCACTGGCGTTTAAAAACCGATAACTGGACTAAAAACCAACAAGTCCTCCTCAGCGAGCGAACCTTTTTGTTTTACGATCTGCCTGGGAAATAACTATATAAATATTTACATGAGGGATTTTTTTTTTTTTTATGTATTGTGCTGCGATCAATAAAACATCAATAGCTGGCTGTTACAGTTAAATAACCCAGAAACAAGGTTATGTGTAACAGTGACATGCCTTCTGGCCATTTTTAAATGCCATCCACACTGCAAAAACACAAAATATAACCAAGTATTTTTGTCTAGTTTCTACTGAAAACATTGTAGTACACTTAAAATAAGACAAAACTTACTTAAAATGAATTCTAGGCAAGAGATAGGAGCTTGTTTTAAGTAAATAACGCCTTGATATTGATGAAAAAGTAAATTATTTCACTTATTAGAAAGTAGAACAGGAAAATACCATAATATGCAGTTAACATTTGAATCTGTAATATTTTAAAACACAACAAAGTACACTGCAAAAACACAACATTTTTGTCTGGATTATACTGCAAATATCTTATTACACTTGAAGTAAGGAAAAATTAACTTGTAAGTAACTTTTCTGCAAGATATAGGAGCTTTTGTTAAGAGATTGATTTCTTAAGATTGACTAGAAAAAGTAAAATGTCTTTGTAAGTGGAACAAGTACTTTTTAAAATCAAGTAATCAAGCTTATATTTCTTGCTGAAAAGTTACTCATAAATTGGTTTATTCTTATTTCAAGTGTGTTAAGACATTTTCTGCAGAAAGTGGACTAAAAATACATGAAGATTTTGTGATTTTGCAGTCTAGAAACCTGGACAATTATTCTTAAGATTTCAGAATAAAATGATTAAAATCAAATATGACTTTAAACTGAACAATGAGAAAGCATCCCATCTTAAAAAACTGAGATCTAGCATTGTTTAAATGTGGAAATCACATCATTCTCCTGCTCTGTAAGCAGCAGTCAGGCTTTTTATAACATAATCTCATCATTAAGAGTGTTTTAGAAGTAAAACAACAAAGAACATCACAGACAGAAATGGTAATATAAAAATCCAAATCAATTTATAATACCGATTTCTCCTAATTGCACTCTTGCACTGTTGCAACCCTGTTTAAAGCCAGAGGGCGCCATAAAAACACGGATTTTCACACACGCGCACACACACACACACACACACACACACACACACACACACACACACACACACGCTTGGCTTTCTCTTAACTCGTCTTTAACGAGCTGAAGCTCAATCAGTCACACTGTGTTATCTGCACAGACAAATCAATACGGACAAAGATCAATGATCACTTTCATTTCTCTTTCTTTTTTTTGGGAAGGTGTCAAGTCAAAATCCAATCAGAAAAAAATAATTATGAAACAAAAACACAAGTAAGAGCAGAAAGGTGATAAAAAAAGCTAAAAGTAGAAAAAAAATAATCCAATCATTTCACCTTTGAAATCTAACCAAAAACCGTTTCTATTTTTATTTATAACTCAGAATCAACCTTTCTCTGGAAATTCATAAAAACAACATTGTAAAAAACACGAAGGCTGCTTCTGGGGTGCAGCTTTGCACAAATACCCGCTGACCTCCATTTCCATTAGCTGCAGAGGCCAAGGTCAACGGCAGCATCAAGCCTCTGAATGCCGCTCGATAGCCGCACAGCGGCGGCCCGTTTCTCTTTTTTCTCCCTCGCTTTCATAACTGCATCTCACCAGGACCCCGTTTTACTCCCACAGACAGTCTGTGAGCCCCGCTCACCCTCCCACTCTCCACATGCAGCCTCACAGAGTCAGCACCCATCCTGAACGGCTTCCTGCCACTGAAACACACCTGATGCAAGAGCTTTCTGTAAGAAATTTCTGTAAGAAACTGCCACATAATGGCTAAGGAAACTTTTTTTCTCCAGCGTTGCTAAAATCTGTGGGCAGCCGATGAGCAACTGAAGAAAACAACAGGAATGTGAAGACACTTTTAAGGAAAACAGAAAATCTGTTGTATTTGTTAAAAATTCAGATTCAGATATTTAATTTGACGCAACAAACTGGTATCTAGTTAAACAAATAATCTATAAAAACTATGAGAAGTGTCCAGTGGTACACTACAAAAACACAAAATCTTACCAAGTATTTTTACCTCATTTCTAGTGTAAATAATTTAGTACATGAAATAATACAAACCTGATTCACAAGTAACTTTTCAAAAATATAATCCCTCAATATTGATGAAAAACCAACATTACTTACAGATTATTCCACTTTTTGTCCATGTTAAAAGTGAAATAATCTATCGGTGAAGCTAGTACTTTTTCCATCAGTATTAAGGAATCATTAACTCAAAACAAGCTCCTACATATTCATAAAAAGTTACTTGTTTGTTAATTTTATCAAATTTAAAGATATTTGCACAAGAAACTAGAGCAAATACTTTGAAATTTTGTGTTTTTGCAGTGAAAACCTGGTTATTATTTCTGAGAAGAGTTTAATTGCTGTAATAGCAAGAAAAAAAACTATATTTGTGTTTATTCATACTATATACTAGTGTAATCTTCATTCCCATGAATTAAAAGTTCTGATATAAATTCATAAAGTTAAATTATGGACTGATTTTAAGGGATTCTTCAAGTATACACTGCAAAAACATAAAATCTTACCAAGTAAACACACAACCTATAAAACTATTCATTAGTAGTGCAAATAGTTCAGTAGTTCAAAGCAAAAACAGAATCTTCTAATATAAACATCTTAGTACGCTTGAAATAACACAAAACTAACTTACAAGCAACTTTTCAGCTAAATACAGCAGCTTATTGTAAGTAAATAATTCCTTAATAGTTATGGAAAAGTACTAGTACATGTCTCATTATAGGTGAAATAATCTGCCAGGGGACTTTAACTGGGGTTTTTTTTAATCAATATTAGAGGAATTATTTACTTAAAGTCTTACTTCAAAGGTACTAATATATTTTCACTTGGAACTAGGCAAAAATATTTGATTAAATTTTTGTTTTTTCAAGTGTTTTCTAAAAACTACCACCCTGATGGAATATATTTCTTCCTAAGGAGAATGAAGCTTCAGGAAGTCGGTGTTTGGTCTGTCGGCAAGCGACATTTTGATGTAATAAACAATTCAACAGCCCACAAGACAAACCAGACAAACAGGCACCGCTGAGCCCAGCGAACAGCAGAGAAACACTTCTTAATCAGGACGTTAGCGGAGTGGAGATAACGAGTCGAACTCTCTGCCAAGCCTTTGAGGAGACCTTCTGTTTGTGCTGTCACTTTTTCCACAGCCACATTGCATCCTTGTTGCAGTGAGTCAGAGCCGGCTGTCAATTTCACATTCTGGGTGAGGACGTGAGATCTCACTGCCATCGCTGCGGCGGCAGCAGCGCTCACCCGCAACTCAGGCGCATATGGTGACATCAAAGTGCAAATGGGATGCAAATTTATGAGCAGTTTATGATCAGCAGGTGGATTCTTTGAGATTACAAGAGGAGGAAAAAATAGCTCTGGAGCTGAAACGCCTTGAGAACTCAATTATCCAGTAGATATAAAAGTAAAAAATCTAAATGAAAGATTTGTAAAGGTGACCTGGATCAAGTTAGGACAGATTTATGAGCGATACAAAACATGTTCATTACATTTTTATTTAGATAAAATCACTCTTATATAGTGAGATTTTATTCTGCTCAGTTCAGAATGAGACGTTTTAGGGCCTCCTGTCACTTTAAATCCAAATTAGCTGCTGCTGACCACGCCACCTACTCAATGTTTACACTCACATGAAAATGGCTGCAGACAGATGCACAATTACACAACCAGACATGTTTGAAAAGCAGAAGTAGAGCCTTCTGCACAACCAGCCAGGTATACATAATTTGGGTTGAATTAAAAATTTTAGACAGGGCAACTTAATTCTGTTTTTTGGCACTAACAGATTTTCAAGACCTTAGCGGTCACTGTTGGAATTTTCCAGCAATTTACCTTCATGGAACTAGAAATGTCGCCTGTTATGCTTCCCTGAACAGTTTATGAGCTACACCAGTGGTCCCAAAACTTTTTCCTGTGAGGGCCACATAACTTTTCCCTTCCCTGGTGGGGGGCCGGAGATTGTTGACGGGGGGGAGGGGTCGTTTCTCGATTGATTTTTACCCAGAAAGCACATGGGCATAACCCATGAGTGAAACGGTCACTGGGACTAACTAGTATATATTTCATTGAGGGAATATAACTATAACATATTAATTTCTCATATGTTAACATAAAGGCTCGTTTTGAAGTATAAGCTGCTACTTACAGTCATTGCTTCGAAGAACTCGACCTGGAATGCGGCGTTCATAACAGACACGTGTGTTCATCTGTTCTACCGCTAGCAAACAACCATACTGATTAAATAACATAAAAGTCAAACAGTTCCCTAAAAGTCCAACAGATGGCAGCAATGCGCCCCACAGTTTACAGGACACACTTCCTGCTACAGAGCCCCTTGGTGGTTGAAAAAAAATACACATATAAACCAGAAAATACAATAAATGAAAAAAAAAATCTGAATGCTGGTATTGTTCAGGGGGCCGGACTAAATGTGGAGGCGGGCCGGATCCGGCCCGTAGGCCGTAGTTTGGGGACCCCTGAGCTACACAAAAGATGTTCGTCACATTTTTTACACAAAATAACTCTTAGTTAATGAGATTTTAATCTGGTTCGGCTGGCCACGCCCTCCCCAACTTAACATTTACTCTCGCCCATGAATATGGCTGCAAACAGATGTGCAATTATATAACTATTCATGTTTGAAAAGCAGAAGTGGAGCCTCCTGTACATCCAACATAAATACAAAAAGGGGGTTCTGGATGGTTAAGTCAACAGCAAAACTTGTCTGTTCCAGCAGCCATTGTACAGCTCATACAGCAGTACAACCAGCTGACCAAACGTGCTGGAGCTCAACTTGGGTTGCTAGGCAACGGGAGGAATTCCGCTGCTGTTGCTAGGTAACGGGCAGGGCTTCTCTGGGGTTACTAGGTGAGGGTCAGTGCCTGCTGATTTGTGAAGTTACATTCAGGAGGTTTTATTAAACTGCTTGTTTTCCAGACTCCAAAAAAAATTATTTACTGCCAAAAAAGGTCTGAGTGTTTTATTTTTAAACACTTCGGTTGCTTTTAGATGCAGCTGAAACCCAGTGATCCTAAACAGAACCTCAATTTGTCTGTGGCTACAGCAGAAAAAAGTGAAGGTTCTGCAAGCTCATTTATTAGTAGTTCCACTTTAAATCAGATTTAACAGTTTTCTTTACTCATATTTTAGTTGTTTTTTTTTCTCAGTGTTGCACTTCCTGTGTTGTCAGGAAAGGTGTGCATCAGCACAGCTTGGAGTGATAACAAGAAGCTGAATTTGTTCTGTAGAAAACATTAATGTAGTTACACCTCAGGTGAGATGATTATTTCACACGTTCACCCTGTGACTGCAGATGTCTTTGGGTATGTTCAGGAAACCAGAGGAATATGCCATTTATAGACAAAAAGTCCCAACTAATCATCAGCAGATATGATTATTATTTAATAAACCAAAGTGAGACTGAAGAATATGACTGTCAACAGAAAATGCTCTTTGGAAAAACTAAAAAGAACCAAATTTGAAAAGACACATTCTGCAGATTTTTCATTTAACCATTTAAGTCTTTTTATACATTAAAATTTCATCAAAATATGCAAATAGGCAAATAATTCAAGTAATTGTTTAAATAAGAAACCAAACATTTAATTAATTAAAATGTAATAACAGCTCTTCTTTAGTGAACTCAGGAAAAAAATGCATCTGCTGCCACAAAAATACTTCTAAAGTTAACATATGTAATGCTC
This sequence comes from Poecilia formosa, assembly GCF_000485575.1. Taxonomy (NCBI): domain Eukaryota; kingdom Metazoa; phylum Chordata; class Actinopteri; order Cyprinodontiformes; family Poeciliidae; genus Poecilia; species Poecilia formosa. Next base: position 1,589,446 of record NW_006800073.1, read on the forward strand.
AGCTCAGCTCTTTCAAGAAGAGTTCAAGATAGGACACATTTACAGACAAATATTTTCTTTGTATTTTTACATTTTTTATATTTCTTTTATTTAATCACTACTATTTATATTTCTTTTATTTAATCACTACTGTGTTGTTCTTTCAGCAAATCCTCCAGTTAACAATTAATCGATTACTAAATTAGTTGACATTTATTTCAATGATCAACAAGAAACAAAAACATATCAGTTCTCCTTTTCTGCGGCGACTCCAAACAAAAAGAAGAAGAAAGATCTCACCTGCGTGACCTGAGTGACCTTTTCAGTGACGTTCTGGGTTCGGTCTTTGACCTTGCTGGGCGCAATGATTTCAATCTCAGTAGGCGAGGGCGGTCTGAGTCGGTCTGAGCCGAAGGTGAGGGTGACCTGCGGGATGCGTCCGATGGTTCTGTGTCTGATAAGATCTGAGTCGGAGGTGGAGTTCAAAGCGCTGGGCTTCAGGTCTGCAGCGAGAAGCAAACATCAGCAAAGACGACACAGAAATAAAACTATGAAAGGTAATGTCATTTATTTTTATCAATAATACTTTGACCTATTATGCTTCCTTAACAGGTTAGGAAACGTTCATGGGCCACACGAAACATGCTCATTGCATTTTTTGCACAAAATCATTCTGAGATAATGAGATTTTAGTCTGCTCAGTTTCAGGGCCTCCTGTCACTTTAAATCCAAATAAACTGCTCCCCAACTCAACATCTACTCTAATTACATACAAACAGATACTCAGTTATACAACTGTACATCTTTAAAAAGCAGAAGTGGAGCCTCCTGCACAATCAACAAAAATGCAACAGGTGTTTTTTAGAATCCAGCAGGTGGTTTCTCAACAGTAAGTAAACAACAAAACACTTTAATGCAAAAACACAAAAGTATTTGTGGTCGAGTTTAGTGCAAATATCTTAGTACATTTGAAATAAGACAAAACAAACTTTTTTAGCAAGATGAAACAGCTTGTTTTAAGTCAGGAATTCCTTAATATTCATGAAAAAAGTACAAGTTCCTCTGGCACATGATTTCACTTGTAACATGAGAAATAATCTGCCGATGGAACTAAAACTTTTTCATAAACATTAAGGAATTACTGACTTAAAGAAATCTCCTATATCTCGCTTATAAGCTACTTTTATCTTATGTCAAGTTTTCTAAGGTATTTGCACTAGAAATTAAACTAAAAACACTTAGTAAAATTTTTGTGCTTTTGTCTTTTCTTCCAGCCATTGCACTGAGCATACAGCGGTAAAACCAGCTGACTAAATGTGCTGGAACTCAGCTTGGGTTGCTAGGTGACGGGCGGAATTCTGCTGGGGTTGCTAGGTAACAAGCTGGGCTTTTCTGGGGTTGCTAGGTGAGGGGCAGTGCCTGCAGATTTGCAATGTTGCTTTAATAAACATAAATTTATTGCCAAAAAATGGCTCGGTGGCTTTTTTTGAATTAATATAAGTTACAACAACATTTCATTTCCCTTTGAGATCAATAAAGTGCTTTTGAATTTAGAAGCAGTAGAGACCCCAATGGAAGTATAAAAATTTGAATTTTGCGTAATAAGGTCGTCCTTAGTGGATCTGACAGCTCCCTCTCTGGTACTCACTGCTGTGGGTTCGGATTTCCCCGGGTCGACTGTTCCACTCCGCTTTCATGCCGTCAATGTCATCCAGAGACGAGGCCCGCCTCAGGCTGCGGACGCTCTCATTGGAGCAGCTTCGAGGCAGCGCCCCCCTGGTGAAGGAGATGCTGGGGTCCAGCCGCTCCGCCAGCAATGAGCGCCGTTTGGTGAAGGACTGAGCAGCAGGCGAGGGGGGATCCAGGTCCTGTTCGATTAAAGCCTCAGTCTCAGACTGCATGCAGCTCTCCTTCGAAGGGATCCGAAACTCCTTCAGAGGGATGTCCTCGCTGCGCGGCTGTAGATGAGTTGTAATATAAAACATTACAAAGGAGAAGATACATTTTACAGTCATTTCATCCTACAAAGGCAGGATGAGCAGCTCATTTCATGTTAGCTATAAATCAAAGATCACCAAAGCTAAACAAAAACATCGGTTGCTAAAATCAGCCGGATAAATAAAAGCGGGATGATACCGATATTGGTGCCGATATATCGTGAATCCCTAGTTTCTGTTGTTTTATTTGTTAGAGTTGTTTTTGAACCATAATAAGTGAAACACGGACCAACAGTTTGATGTGTAACGATGGCACTTAGCAAAATGTAATGTTTAATGGTTTTCTCTGTTGTTGACTGTGTTTCTATAACTTTGTATTTGTGATTAATTGATTCCAGTTCCAGTGTTAAATGTTCATTAGAATTTAAAGTTTCCTCTTTGAGGATTTGTTTTTGCATTATTACGCCATCACGATAACATTACTTGAAAATGGTCTCAAAACAATGATATTATCATTTATCGCAATAACTTCTGGGACAATTTATCGTCCAGTAACTAGCCTACAACTACTATTTTAATACTCAATTATTCATTTTTGTGAATACTTCATTGATTTTATAGATTACCAACATACAAAATACAATTATAAGCCACACAAACAAAATAACATGGTTTTCCAAAATATGCCTATAAAATACATGCAGAGTGCTTATTATTTGAGTTTATCAAGCCAAGTCCTGACTGACAAATATAAAATACACTTTCTTGGTTAGTCAAGATACAGAAAATCTTATTTTCTCCAGGTGGAGCAAATTTCCTAATTCTCTCAACCACATTAGAAAAGAAAGGCGCTCTAAAATCTAAAATCAATTATTTTATCAATTATTCCGACAATTCATAGAATAAAAAAATGGCACATTGTGCAGATTTTTCATTTAAGCCACTTTATACAGTATTAGATGTACATTAAATGGTCCAAATAAATAATTAATTTTCCTTATTAAATAAGAAAATAAACATTTTATTGCACAAAATGCAACAACACAGCATTCCTTTAGTTAATACTTTATTGACTGTAGCAAAAGATACTAACAATATGCAAAAAGCTCAGTCGTTTCTGATTGACTTATCAATGCAGTGTAGGGCTAATCTGTTGATTATTTTTTGGATTAACCAATTAATTATTGAATTTTAACTGAGAGAATCTAAAACTGCCACTTGTGCGGAACATAAATATAATTAAGTTTTTAATTATTATTATTATTATTATTATTATTATTATTATTATTATTATTATTATTATTATTTTATAGACAAAATGTATATATTTGTGAATAGTTTTGACTTAATTTCTGCTTTGAATATGTTGTTCCTTCACCAAATGGCCTCTTTTGAGTCTTTATGCTCCAGTTAGCAATTAACTTTACAAAATATTACTTATATTGAATAAAACAATTATTTTTAGTCCACCTTTTTGGCACATTTAACTAGAAAGAGCAGCTTGGATTCTAAACACACCAATATATTTGTTACAACTCAAAATTTCCTGTCTTTATATGGAGTAAGATAACTGTCAAAAATGTGTGTGCATGATTATTATTCAGATGGGTGAAAATAGAGTCACGTTCATGTCAGCTATGTTTTCTTGGCCTGCTTCAGGGCCAGTGTCATGAAGAGATACTGTCAGGAAGTCTCTTCCAACAAGTTTACATCCTCAGAGGACAAAGAAAGACTAAACACAAGTGAAGGAATGTTTTTCAGAAGAGAAATATAAACTGAGGCCTTACAAAGGTTGCAAACTGATATGAAAAAGTATTTGTCCGCTAATACCTTATTTTTTGTTTGCTGTTTTCTCACAAAATCAGTCATGAGGTATTCACACAAACAGGAAATGACTCGCATTACTCTGGAGAAATTGTTTTAAATTAGCAATGATAATGACATTGAGAAAACACTAATGAGAGACACTTTCCTCTGACTCTCCAAACCTGTTTTATTATCAATGCTGTGGGAGCAACAGCAGCTGTGTATACACAAAAAAGAAATCTATAAATGTAAACTCGTCATTGTAGAAACCAAGCTTAAAGGAAATGTTTTGTTTGTATTTTTTTTCTCTGCAAGTCAAATTAGGCATTGAAAGAAGGATATTAGATATTTTTTCAATTATAAGCTACTTTTGGTAGTTCTGCATTGTGTGCCATAAATATCTCACCTGCAGGTAATCCACCACCACCCCTTCGCACTGATCTTTGGCCAGCGACGGCCTTTGCAGGGAGCGAAGTTCTGGTAGTCTCATCTTCAGCCGGCGGTTCTGACCTGCAAGGGGAAAAACTTACAACTTCAGATTCAGATACAAATGTCTGAATACTAACATTACGTTATTATTTTTGCTTGAAAAGGGGTTCTTAAAATAAATGTTTGCTTTTCTACCTTGTAGGGATCTGATAAGCAAGCGGCCATTTTCTTAAAAAACATGAGTTTTCTCTTATATTAACAGGGCCGATGGTCTTTTCACAACATAAGGAGCTAAAGTTTTCATAATATGCTTTATTTAAAAAACATTACATTTTAACATTATTTTGTGTTAGCTTACCGACTGATTAAACTGTGGTTTTTCACATCACTAAACTTGCTGTTTGCTATCTGTCATGTTAGAATTTTTCTCCGCTTTTCTGTCATCATATTCTCACCTCCGCGGCACATCAGTAATTTCAGGTTGAGAAGTTGAAACTCGGCTGAAAGTGAAACTTAAGAACTTTGTTGAGTGTTTATGTTTTAAAACAGAACCGCATAAAGAGCATTTAGCATCCCACACCGGACTCCGTCTGGACCGTCTCTCTTTTCTACTCTGGGATGCGCCGCCATCTTGAATTCGGTATCAACTGCTTAAGGGTGACCACCGGCGCCCTCTGCTGGATGGCAGCCAAACTACAACACTAAAACACGGTCTTCTACTCCAGGGATGTCAAAATCCCGAAGTTGAAAGTATTCCAAAGCCAAATCTTTTCTTTTTCCCCCTCCAATAGAAAAATAATAATAATAATAAGATTTTTTCCCCCATTTGTCTGAAAAACAATAAATAAAACATGTAATATTTTACCTTTGCCTTAATGTTTACAATTATTAAATTTTTTGGGCTTATCATTTTCCATTTTGTTAACTCTATAAAATGTTTATGTAGCTCATTTTAATCTAATAAACCATTAATTAACAATTAATCATAAGTCAGTTAACTGTTTGCATCCCTACTATCTTGTCAAAGTTTAAAAACTACAGGTGTTACTCCATATAGTCATGATTAACAATTAAAGACAGGTTTTCATTTATTACAAAATGTTATGGTTTTTAAATCTGAAAGTGTATTTACAGTAAAGCCATCCTTGGGTGACTCTCTGCCTTAAGCCTGACTTCTTGAGCGAAGGGTCAATGAGCTCCTGGAAGTCGAGGATGAACATTATCACATGGCCTTTCTCGTTTTTGACAGGTACGATATCCACTCGGCAGGGTCGACAAATCCCTGCAAACAAAAAGAGCTTTAGAAATATATTTAAAATGAGAAGGGGGCACCCGGATTTGAACCGGGGACCTCTTGATCTGCAGTCAAATGCTCTACCACTGAGCTATACCCCCTACATACAGATAACCACTGAAGTCTGTGGGAAAAATCGAGAAAGGGAGATAAAGGGCAGGTTAAAATCAGTCAGATCCAGAAATAGAAATACAAAAATCACACAGATCCGACACTGGACCAGGCATGCAAACAGATTGTCTGCGTCCGTTCGACAAGCCAGGGTTCAGCCTGGAGAGTCGGTTTCATTTCTGAATCATGTTGCATTCACTTGTTCCCTCATTTCCCTCTTGATCAGGCTGGGAGCGCAGCGGGAAGCAGGAGACAAAACAAATAGACGCTCAGTGGATTTGAGCTGGCACAATGAACTCATTTCCATGACAACAACACACCAGACCGCGTGCCTCACGACGAGATGCCGAAAGGAGAACACTGGGCAAAAGTTTTGAGTCATCCCTAAGTCACAAAGAGACACTTTATTCCAGCTTCTGTAGCTGATTTCATAAAAACAATACTGGACACAGTTTAAAGGACAGCAAACCTTTTAGAAACTATTTAGTCATGCAGCAGCTTCAAAGTATTTGACCAGGATCTGATATTATAGACCAGGGATGTGAAACTCATTTTCATTTTGGGCCATATCAACATTATGAATGTTCTGTGGTGGTGCAGGGGTTCAGCACAACTCTCATATGGAGGCCTTGGTCCTCAACGCAGCTGTCACAGGTTCAATTCCCGGCCTGGCGATCCTCACCACATGTCTTCCCCTTCTCTCATTACCCACCTTAATGTGAAATAAAGGCCACTAAAGCCTTTAAAAAAAAAAAAAAAGACTATGAATGTTCTTAAAGAGCCAGTTGTGCCAGAATATATTGGTAAGACACATTAAAATTACTTAAACCCAGGTTTTTCACCATTTTTGTGTAAAATATGTCTTACTGTGAAAAACTGTGGGGATCTGTTGATTTTAAATATTTATATTAGTGCGGTCAATCGATTAACAAGTTGAATAGGTTAATCATGCTGTAATAGATCATAATCATGATTAATCACACTACTTAATAATTATGATTAAACAGGCTGTAATTAATTGTGATTAATCACACTACTTAATTGCGATTAATTATAATTATTAAAGATCATTCATGCCGTGATTAATCACAATGAACCATAATTAATCATGAGTGATCAAGATTAACCACACTAATAGTGATTAATCACATAAATCACGATTGATCACTATGCCTAACTTTGTAAGCTTGAAATATAAACATGTTCATATATTGCACTCCAACCAATTAAAATGCAAGCAATTAATTAGCAGACAGCATGTAATGTCGTCTCTCAATACTCAAAAACAACTAAGGGAAACTTTCTCTGCCACACATGCACACAACCTGTTCAGGGAACAACTGACACATCAGATATATTTTATGTTTTAGTTCTAGGGCGCTCCACCCCTTTCTGATAATGCCCTGGACAACTGCCCACACAGCCAATATAAAAACAAACATCACTACATGCAGGTTTAAAAATAAAAGTTTTATTCCCTGAAGATGATCAGGTTTCCAGGTTTTTCAGGAAGCCATTTTGTTTTAAACGTTGATTTAGAAACATTCCACTCCGTTAAATTTCCTATGGAACCTAATTCTATATAAAATTTTAATTTGTGCATTGAGATTTACATTTATGTCTTGACTGAAGAAGATTGCTCAATATTTTTTTCTACTCTGAGCTACTTTTAAATTATTTTTAAACCAGTTTAACTGTAATCTGTTTGATGTGTTTTTATTATATGTTGTTTTTAACTTCTCTGTACAAGTAATTTGAGTTGTTTCTAACTAAAAGGTGCTATATAAGTAAAGTTATATTTCCTTGCCTTTCTATGTCCTGAACATGATTATCTGAGAGGTCAGTGGAATGATCAACAAGTTTTAAGAGGGGGCTATGGGCCCCTTTGGTCCCCCTTTCGGGGACACCACTGGATGTGGGGCTCACTTCTGTAGTTTCAAGCAAACAGTAACAAAAAAATGTTAGTAAGATAAAAATTTGTCTTTCAAAGAAGACATGCTGGAAGTTTTGTTTACAGAGAACCTGCAGGGTTTTACTGAATCTGTTCATTTTGCAGACAGAGACGTCTCTGTAACTTTGGGCCTTTAAACATGTTATTGTTAAGATTGTTTACGTTTTGATACGAGAGGCCACCTTCTGACTCATTTCATCTCCCCAGGCCTGTTTTTGTCTCCCATTCCTCACCTTCCTTGGAGTAGTAGAGGATCTCCACCTTGCGCTCCTCGGACCCAAGCAGGGCCTGCGCTAACTGGGCCAGGGCGCTCTTCATGGTGCCAGGACCAACCAAGAACTGGCAGGTGCAGGGCTGCTGCATGATCTCTGCCCGGGTGAAGCCGAACAGCTGGCAGAAACCTTCATTGCAGTAAATGATCCCACAGTTCTTCATCTGGGCATTGGCGATCAGAAACTTGCGATCTTGCAAGAAAGGGGTCAAACAAGGTCACGGTTATTCTTGGAAGAAGTAGCACAGTTGCAACAGAAACGTCTACAGATAGGGTGTGATTGAATCAGCCTGGAGGTCAGGGTGGATTAATTTCCAGTACGGCTTTTCAATGAACTGGTTCTCCTCGTCTTCAGCTGACAATAAGCTAAAGTGGAGCTGACGCTGTCCAGTTTTCCACGGCGCTAACGCTATTAGCGTCCCGGTTCCTCCCAGGGGATTTGACAAGAAGCAGGTGGCCACTTTAATTGAAACACTATTGTGTAACATTTTTTCTCAGGTAATGTGTTTAAAGCTTTTTAACCTTTTTGCTGACATTTTTAAATTACAGATAGTTGCTTTCTTATTTGTCCATCTTATTTGAGTCTTGTTATGTCAACAAGTTGAACCAATTTCATCTTTATTAAAATCTTTATTGACTCAGTTTACAGTAAAACTCAATTATAATTTTATTGTTTAATGTACTAGATGTTTTTATTTTGTTTATTCATAACTATGCATGTTGCAATAAATCATATAAATATTATTTGCATGATAAATTAAAACAAACTCGATAATTTCCATTTGCATGGTTTTGTCTTTACCCAAAACTCATCAAGTAGCATAGTTTTGGCTGTGCTATGCATCTGGTTCAAATTCAGTTAAATAAATCTAATATCAAACACTTTTGCTGACTGATTATTAATCGGTTAATAATCAACAGATCAGTCCTACATTATTTAAGGTAAGTCAAGCAGAACGGATTGATCTTTTCACGTTATTAGAAGTATTTTTTTTAAGTATCCTTTTCTGCAAAGTATTAATTAAAGGAATGCTATGTTACTATATTTTAGGTAAGAAAATATTTTATTTACAAAAGAAATTGGAATTAAACATTTTAATCTTTTAATGTATTTCTAATATTGTATAAAAAGTGTTTTAGTTGTTTTAATGAAAAATCTGAGTAATGTGCCAATTTTTTTATCCAATTAATAGATTAATGATCAGAATAATAGCTTGAATAATCAGTAAGTCAAATAATCAAATAAATGTGGTTTGCCTTGTCAGTTGTTAAAGCAGACACAAATATTAAACAAATCTGTCTGAACAGGGAAGTAATCAACCTAACTGGAGCTACACTACAAGCATTTTTCTTTACGTTTTCTACCTCCACACATCTCTGTATGCACAAACCCCCTGCTGTGTCTCTTCGGCAGTAAATGACCCCTTCCTGGAGAGGTCACACAACACCATCGATTATCTCCGTCCCTCAGGGAAAAAACAGTCGCAGAACTGTTTCAGCTGCAAAACCTGTCAAACTTCTAAAGCTAGAGCTGAAATAATTAATTAGATTAATCGCAATTAATCAATTATTGAAGTAATTGTCGACTAGCAATCAATTAATTATTAGCTGGAATACACAGACTGATAAAAAAGGCAATTTGTTAAGAAAAACAACAGTCAGAGCAGTAATTAAGTCAAAACTGTACAAATTATACATATTTTGTGTTTAGGATTAAAAAAATAACTTTATAAATAAGTTCTACCCAAAACTCAAAACTCAAGTGGTTTAATTTTAGCTTCACTCAGTTACAATTCAGTGAAAATCTGTTAATCATCTTTTGCTAGTTGGTTAATCCAGAAAATAAAAAAATCAATGTTCAGTCAAGCAGAAAGACAATGAGCTTCACATTTTTAAATCAGAAGTATTTTCATGGCTGCAGATGCATCATTTGCTACAAATGATCAAAAGTTCACTAAAGGAATATGCTGCTGCATTTTAGGCAATAACAATTTTATTTTCTTATTTATAAATGATTAATTATTAGAAAAACTTCAAGTGAAAAATCTGCAGAATGTGCCAAATTTTTATCTGATTGTTCAACTAATCGTCAAAAATAATCAATTGTCGATTAATCAATATCTGAAATAATCGGATGCAGGCAGTTTTATTACAAATTATCAAGCACACACTAAAGTAAAGCTATGTCATTGCATTTTAGACAATGAATTCTTTATTTTTTTATTTAAAAAAGGAAATGAATTTATTATTTCAATGTATTTTTAATATTTTATGAAAAAGGCTTAAGTGTAAAATCTGCAAAAAGTGCCAATGCTTTGTCCAACTGTTTGATTAATCATCAAAACTAATCGATTAGTTGACATCTGAAATAAGTGCACACTAAAGGAATGCTTTGTTATTGCATTTTAGGCAAAACATTTTTTTATTTTCTGATTTAAAAAGGAACTAAATTTACATTTTTCATGTGTTTATAGTACAGCCAAAGTGGAACATATTCAGAATGTGTCAATTTGTTATCCGATTAATCGATTAATCATCAAAAATAATTGTTAGTTGCAGCTCTAGTTGTTCAAACATAAACAATATCCAACTCTAATTAGTTACTGCTACGCATCTCGCTCACAAATCAGCAATAAAATGCAGCATGAAGATGAATTGGGACAAATTCTACAAGAGCAGCTAATAAAGGAGTTAAATGAACTGTGGAAGATGCATAAATAAACTCAGCGGCTTCAAACTGCCTCTTTTATCACAGCTTTGGTGGATCCAGCTGTTCGCTGCCCACACAGATGAGAGCGGAGCAGGGGGAGTTTTCTCTTTAAAGTAAACGTCTGAGCGTCTCTGGTGGAAAGCACATCCTGTCCAGTGTCATTATCTGGGGCTCACACCGATCGTCACGGCGTTGCTAAGCAGCACCACTGTTGCACGTGCGCTCACCTGGCCGTGCACATGCGCACGCACTTTTAGGGACACAGTTCAGGCATTACATAATAGACTTTTCCCTCAAAAGGAGCCTCCAAGAATCAGACATGACCAAAGGCAGAGAGTCAGAGGGAAAAGTGACGGAGTTTAAAAATATAAGAACAGACTAAATGTGAGGTTTAGGTTTACTTTACATGCAACATCTGTCCTTTTCCAAAATCCTGGATGTGGGGGAAGATTTTTGGTTGTCTCTCCATGTGAAAGAATGGAAAATGGGGCATTATGAGAGGCAGGGGAGCAGATATAGTACTTTGAGGTGTATGTAGACACTGTTTTTTCAATGTAAAAACAGCTGTAAATACAGACAATTAACTAAAATTAATTATTCCGTCATGGTTTTGCGGCGCCCCCTGTAGCGGCGCCCCTATAGTGGATACTCACTTTTTTGCGCTACTACACGCAGGTGTAATTAAACTGCAGCATAAAACATATGTTTAAAAAAAGGGAACAATCTCTCACCTGCCAGACAATAAAATTTTTAAAAAATCAGCCGAATGAAAACAAAAATGTACAACAAATGGAGAACTTCATGCTAAACAAGTTTATGAAGGATCAACTTTATTTTTACAGGGTTTTTTTGTTTTGTTTTGGGTTTTTTCTTTTTCTTTTTTAGGAAAGAACGGGCTTGCAGAATATTATTACGTGTGCTTCATTTAAGTAAAATTTTCTTCAGCAGATTAATAAATTGCATTTGCACTTACTTCGTTCGTCGAATTTCTTGATGATTGTGTCCAAATATGTGTTTTGGAGCGCAACATGACCGCGTCTTACAGGCATGTTGACGCATGAACTTCACCAGTTTAAAATAACCACGCACATTAAAAAACAAAACAAACAGCGGAGAGGGTATTAAACAAATTAAACAGAAAATACTGGGTTCAGTTCGGAGTTAATAAACAAACAGGTTCTGATGCGATGGAAGAGGATGGAGAGGAGGGCTGGTTACCCCGGCGATGGCAGATGCAGGAGAGGAAAAAACCTGAAAAAGTTCACTTTAATACTGCAGCAGTCAGGTCGGTAAATAAACACCAGGATCGTTCAGAAGAAACGAGGAAAGTTGTGAAGCGCGTAAAAAAGCCGTCAGTTTGGGTTTTAATCCCACTCAGGTTTGAACGCTGCGCGATAAGGATGCAGAGGAGGAGGAGGAGGAAGGTCCCGTTTTCCAGATTTACTGATCCGCTCCTCTTCCCCGTCACCCCAAGCTGCACAGAACTGACTCTCAGCCACAGCGGAAACTCTCATTTAGCCTTCAAAATAAAACTCTCTACCTCTTTCTGGCCAAAATGTTACAAAATTAAATATAATAATTTTTCTGTTGCGTTATTTAATGTTAAGGTTTAAAAACATCCCTATTTATTTATGTGCTGCTAATTACTATTTGTTTATTTTATATGATAGACTAACTCAAGCAGAAATTGTAAACTGGAAAGAAGATTACACTGCAAAAATAAAATCTTACGAAGTATTTCTGTCTAGTTTGAAGTAAGACAAAAAACAAAACAACTCACAAGTACGTTTTTAGTAAAATATAGGAGCTTCTTTTGAATCAATAATTCCTTAATATTAATTTTAAAAAGTTTTAGGTCCATTTGTAGATTTTATTTTGTACTTTAAAATGGCAAAAAATGTCTTGTTTTAGTGAAATTATCTGCCAGTGGAGCAAGAACGTTTTCATCAATATTAAGGAATTATTCACTTGAAACAAGCTCCTACATATAGCAGAAAAGTTATTTGTGAGTTATTTTTGTCTTATTTCAAGTGTACTGAGATTTTAGCACTAAAAAGTTAATAAAAATACTTGGTACGATTTTGTGTTTTTGCAGTGTAGATGCTTTTCCAAACATTTTCCAAACAAAACCAACCTGAGGTAATACTTTTCAGAAGCATCTTTCCACATCTTGAAAATGACAGTTGTCACATTCTTTTATCCAAACAAACTCATTCAGGTTTGGACTTTGACTAGGCCAAACTCCAAACCTAAATGAGGTGGTGCAACTGGGCTGCAGCTTTTGGCTCCACTGCTGCTCCAACACACCTCAGTTACCTGAGAAATGAATAATTTTTCATTTTTCTTCATCTAATTAGGGGTGGTGAATTTTTGGTTAAAACACGTTTGTTTTTCATTCAGTGGGTAGAAAATTCAGAAATTTTACTCAAGTAAGAGTAGAAATGCTTCATAATATAATTACTGAAGTAAAAATAAAACATACAAAATACTCCTAAAAGTAAAATTTTCCAAAATAAGTTATTTAAGTAAATATAACTGAGTAAATGTAATCCAACTCCAATGATATTTACATCTGATCAGACTATCAATCATGTAATATTTAAAAATTATATAATCAGATGGACCAAAATCATTATTATTTGAGTTTTATCGACTTGTTTCTGTAAAAACCAGTGAATAGCACCAGTCAGAATAATCAAAAATAACACAATCAGGCAAAAGAAAATGTTCCAAATCAGTTTCTTTCAATAATAAACATATAAAGCTTCGACAAAAAGTGCAGATGTGTGTCTGTGTCTGGTGATTTTTTTGGTTAAAACATGTTTGTTTTTCAGTGGGTAGAAATTCCAGAAATTTTACTCAAGTAAGAGTAGAAATACTTCATAATAAAACTACTCAAGTAAAAGTAAAAAGTACAAATACTCCTAAAAGTAAATAAATACGTAAAAAAGTAACTCAAGCAAAAGTAATTGAGTAAATGTAACTAGTTACCTTCCAACTCTGGTTTTACTTCATATTAATTTACTTAAACAGCTCATAGAACGTAACAACACCATAAGAGTTTATTAACGTTTTCTTTGGAAACCTTTCCTCAAAGGCTTTTATTTTGAAAAATCCCGACCGGTAGTTGCGCTAACCTTTCCGGCGGTTAACTTTCCGCAGTCTGACACTGACGGAGAGCAGACCCTGATCAGTCAACTCTCCTTCACTCCACATCACAAAGTGCTCAAAATAGAAACATCCTCCGGGTGCAGGCACACCTCTGACATATCGCGCCAGCCACAGTTACGATAAGCTTACGTCCAAAATGCTTTTTCTTATTTTATCTTTTAAACATCTGCTGTTGAATCCCGCCGCTACCGACGCTGAAATAAATCCGTCGAAACAAAACTGAATCAGAAACAAAAACCAGGCAATAAGCTCGAAGTAAATCCACACAAACTCTGTTTAACTCATCGTTGTCTAGATAAAAAAGAATTGTGATCCGGCTTTGACAGCTTGATTTTTAACGTAGAGCTCAGTTTTATAAATAAACGCCTCGAAGTTCTGCCTTAGCTTAAACAGCAGACACATACCTGGCAGTTGGAGAGCGTTCAGACACAAAACAGACATTTAGGCTCAGATGAAGGTCAACCAGGGAAGTGGCTTCTTGACTAATCCAGCGAACATTACTCGATTTGTTTGGGACAATCTGCCACGGAGGAGTTTCAATGACCAACCAAACAGAAAAACGTTCACAGCTCAGAGGTATTTCAACATTGACTGGGAATCATTTTTTACTGTTTGAATTTGGTGTTTACCAATGCAGAATAAAATGCGTTGCAAAAACTCAGAATCTTACCATTGTTATCTAGTTTCTGGTGGAAATAGTACACTTGAAATACGACAAAAATAACTTAAAAGTAACTTTTCAGGAGCTTGTTTTAGTCAGTTCATTAGTATTGATTTAACACAGTTAGATCAGATGGAAAAAAAGTCTTAATATAATTGAAATTATCTAGAGATACACGATATATCAGCACCAACATTATTTATCGGTATCGACCCTTTAACTAAAACTGGACCAATATGAGCAACCGATATTTGTTTTGATCTGTTTTTGGTGTTTTTTTTCCTCAAAGGTATAAAAACAGCAAAAATGTATTAAGATTTTGTGTTTTCGCAGTGTATAGACCTTGACAATTATTCTCAAATTTCACAATAAGATTAAAATCTAAAAAAGCATTCTATTTAAACAAAAGTGACAGCATTGGCTGATGATAGATGAAGAGTTTACTTGGTAAGATTTTGTGTTTTTGCAGTGTATAAACAATAATTTTTAACATTTTAGAATAATAGAACATCTTTCCTCAAACTGTTTTGTTTTGAAAAATCCCAACCAGCAGTTGTTTTAACCTTAATAAGATTGCTCAGGTAAAAGTAAAAAAAAAAAATAAATAAATAAAAAATACAGCGTAGTAAAAGTACTCCTAAAAATATATATTTTAAAAAATGTAATTGAGTAAATGAAACTAGTTACTACACAACTTTACTGATATTTGCATCTGTAGCTATTATTTTTTACAATTTGTGAATAAGAAAAATGTGCATTAGGTTTAAGATTTTGCAGTCAACCAAGTTGTAATATTATTTTAATTTGGAAAATGAATTCAAATGAATCATTAACCACTCTAAATCTGTGAACTTTGCTGCCATGGAGAGTGAAGGTAAAGTTGTAAAAAGCCATCTTCCCACTTCAGCAGCGACAGAGTCGGATGAAGTGTCCAGAGATTACAGAAACTGTGGCTTCGCTGTCGGCTGGAGAGGAGGAGGCAGTTCGGTTGATCTGGGTTTCGTCTCTCCAGAACTTGATGAAATGACGGTTAAAATTAGCCAAAGAGCGCGCGTGCCTTTCCATGAGCCGTGGTGTGAGCGGCGAGTGACGCGGGAACAAGAGGGCGACGAACAGGTCTGAAACACCGCCTGACCCGCTGCACCTGCTGCCACTAAGGCTGTGTTCACACTGCAGCCTGAAGCGATCCAACCCCTGTATCTAAGATTCAAACCCTGTTGTTCTAGTTCATCTAAAGCTCTTAATTCACCTGTAATGGTTTTAATTCCTAGATGTTTACATTTTATTTCAAAGAATGCTCAAAAAGTTGAAGGAAACAAATGATTCGAGGTTAGTCTTTCATTTCCACATTGTGAAAATGGTCTCTGTTTGATCTCTGGTGTTAACTCCTATATGAAGAAAAGAAACTGAGACAACATGTCGTCACTGGAAGATGTGAGTCACCTGAGCATGTTGCAGTTTTCTACAGGCTCATTTATGCTCCCTGGATTAAATGAATGTTTTTGTTTCAGAGCAAAAGCTGGAGGAGTCTGGACAGACTGGAAGGAGAAAAGGTTTCACGAAACCTCACCGCTGTGGTCACTGTGACAAGAGTTTTTCTACCAGCTCAATTCTGAAACATCTGCGTGTCCACACTGGAGAGAAACCCTTCCTCTGTGACGTGTGTGGAAAGACTTTTAGCCAACTATCATCTCTTAAGCAACATCAACTGATCCACACAGGAGAGAAGCCTCATGTCTGCAGCTACTGCAGCAAAAGTTTCAGCCATCTCGAAAGTTCATCAGCGAATCCACGCAGGAGAGAAGCCGTACAGCTGTGACCGATGTGGACGATGCTTCCGTCGGTCAGGAACTTTGAAAAACCATCTGAGAATCCATGATGGAGAAACAGCACAACCAGATCCAACACCATCTCCTGTATCGTCTTGATGTTTCACCGACAAACAGAAAAAAAGAAAAAACCTGTTTTAATTTAATTAATTTGAATGCAACTTATGGTGTGAAATTTTTGTTCCGATTTTCAGACTAAACCACAATATCATCTGAATTTACTGCATTGTAAAATCTGGTTTTAACAAAAATGTCACCACAGAATTGCTGGATGTTCTTTGAACGCTTAGCAAAAAAAGTTGAGAATTTTAGGACTCAGATTTTTTATTTTAATCTCCATCATCTTTTGTTCATCTGAAACCTTGATGGTCCTCGATCCAGCCTCCCGTAGGAGACGTCCCAAACCGGTCCAGTTCCTCCGGCCGTGTTCGGATCCGAAGGCTGCACCTTCCAAGGACGGATCTGTAAATTTAAAACTACTTAATCGTTTCTGCTTGACCTATTTAAGGCCAACTAACTTTTAAAAAATGAATTTTATACATTTTTAAGGCTTTAATTTTACACACAAACTTTTAAAAGTCTCTGACATGAAAGAAAAATCACATTTATAAGTTAATGTTACTTGGATTGGTTAAGTTGGCTTCTTATGCTCTGTGCGTACATGACAGCTGTATCCACTTCACACCTACTGCAGAGAGATAACAGGAACGAAAACAAAATGCATGGAGTTAACCCCGACCCTTCCTGTCGTTGTGCAAGAAGACTTTTCTGGAAAGTTTTATCTGCCTGGAATTCCTTCAGCACCAACCTGAGACCCCTTTCTGTCCCCCCGATAAGAGAAACATGCTGGACTTTACACCTTCTTACCAAGTCAGTTCTTCCTGCAGGGTCATAATAATCTGCATTTTCTATTATAGTTTTTTTATTTTTTTATTTAAAGGGGACTTTTTATTTTTCTAAATCAGTTTGCAAGTTTTTTTTATTAAATATTTCTTATTTTTAGTTTAGTTTTTATTAGTTATAATTTTTAGTTTTTTGGTTGATTTTTAGGAGCAGAATTTATTTACTCCTGAAATAAAAATGGAATATCAAGAGCTTGAGACAAAGACACAGAAAACATTTTTTAAAATTAATATTTAGGGATCATTTACTTAAATCATGCTCATTTATCTTGCAGAAAAGTTACTTTAAGTTAGTTTTGTTTTGTTTTAATCCAAGTGTAATAAGAAATTTGTAGTAGAAACTACTGGGGAAGATTTTGTTTTTTTGCAGTGCAGGAAGTGAAATTTAGTTCACATATCATGTTAATTCACTTTATTTGAGATGTTTTTGACACTGAAACCGCCTGAATGCCAAATACAATCCCTGCACATATTATGCTCATCTTTACTGAAATTATTCTGATATGTTGCATGCATGTGTCAGCAGGCAGAAAAACCCCAGGAGCCATCTGTCAGAGTGACGCATTTAAATACAAACACAAAACATCTCCAGGAAAGAAAGTATTTTATTGTTAGCATTGGTCAGAGCTAAATCAGCAAACATTTCCTAAGCAAAAAAAAATAACATTAAACATTAAAAAAAAACTAAACAAGGGCAGAAAATACATCAAAGTGTGTTAGAAAGGAAAGGAGACAAAGTAGGAGGCATGAATCAGTCGGTGACCTTGGTGAGGGACAGAGGCGGCGCTCCGATCTTGGTAGCGCCTGTCAGCGTGTTTCAGTCGGCGCTCTCCAACCAAAGCCAGGTCTGACGTGCCTCCATCTTCCCAATGCCAACATCCTCCAGAACTAAAACACCTAATAAGTCAGAGAGCGAGTTCTGCTGCTCTACTCATCATCCGCTATCTGGCCCAACGCCACAGAAACTGGCTGCCGCTCCTGAGCAGGAACCCCGGTATGTAGGGCAAAGGTCGCGTTAGCTTCCACGCCTTCAGCAGAGACCTGCCCGTCTTCATTGTCTGCAAGATGAGAGCCTGGTGCGGACGCTTCGGCCTCAAAAAACTGCAGTTTTTAAATCAGGAAACGGATTAGAGCCACCAAAATAAAAAAATAAATTTAAAATTCTGATTTTTTTCCCCCCAGAGTTCTGACTTTAAACTCACAGTTCCAACTTTTATTTTGACTTTCAAAATACATTTTTTTCAAAATAATTTTCTCTCTCTCTCAAGATTCTGACTTATCTCAGTCTCAGATTTACAAAACTTTTTGTTCCTCAGAATTTTTTTCCTCAGAATTCAAATTCTTAATTTCCTCCCTCAAATTTTTGACTTTAATTTCAGAATTTCAACTTTTTATCTCAAAATTCCCACTTTTTTAAAATCACAATTCTAAGATTTTTTTCCTCAGAATTTTTTTCCTCAGAATTCAAATTCTTAATTTCCTCCCTCAAATTTTTGACTTTAATTTCAGAATTTCAACTTTTTATCTCAAAATGCCCACTTTTTTTTAAAATCACAATTCTAAGATTTTTTTCCTCAGAATTTTTTTCCTCAGAATTCAAATTCTTAATTTC
>NW_006800073.1:1614265-1675351 GCF_000485575.1 Poecilia formosa
ACCATTGCAGATTTTTTCATGTTTGCTGTTAAATGAAAAGCATCTAGTTTACCATTTCTTTTAGGCTCAGTAGAATAATTTTATTTTCAGTGATTACTTTCTTTCAATACGTTTGTTATATTTAGCCAAGTTTAATAAAAAATAAAAGCAGATTCGGGTGCAGGAAATTTGGCTTTTCAGGAAAAGTTTCTGGATAAATGTGGTTTTCTTAAAGCATGGTTATAAAACTTTATAAGAAAATTATGTTTGTCATAATTTTACCTTGATTACAAATTAAAACTCTCCATCTGCATCTCAGGGCCAAATTTGTATAATTTTTGAAGTGCAGTTGGAGGCCACACAAAATCACACAACCGGCCCTTTAAGAGCCTTCAGGATCTCGATTTGGCCCAAAACGAAAATGAGTATGACACCGCTGTCCTAAATGATCAACCCGGCATGTTGTAGTCAGAGAAATGTGATTTTTGTCCTGCATGTGGAGGATTTTTATTTTTTAAATATTTTGATTTGACTTTCAATTGGCATTTTTTTCCTACTGCAGAGAAATAACAGGACTCAGCTGAATGGGCAGCTCATGCATCATTGCACTTTCACTCTGATTTAACACCCAGAGGCCTTTCCCACGGGATGGACTACACACACACACACACACACACACACACACACACCCACACACACAGAATGCATATCAGGACAGACCTGAACTGGGACGGACGACGCCCCACCATCCATCTGTCGCACGCAGACAGAACCGGACTTGCTGAGGCTTTGCATAACATCTGTACAGCTTCATGCAGAGCTGCACAGAAGTCAGTGGGACCCTGGAAAGTGACCTTTGATCCTCAGAGCAGCTGCGCGGTCAGAGGGCAGGGAGCAGATCTTCCCACCCTCAGACTTTCAATCGGTGCTTAAATTGTTGAGTCCAGCCGCGCATGTTCTCATTACCAGAGCTGGATAGTAGCTAGTTACATTTACTCAGCTACATTTACTGGAGCAACTTTTTTTATGTAGTCTGAGGAGTATTTTCATGCTTTACATTTTACTTTTACTTGAGTAACTTTATTAAAAGTATCTCTACTCTTACTTAAGTAAAATTTCTGGATTTTCTACCCACTGAATGAAAATTAAACATGTTTTAACCAAAAATCCACCAGACACAGACACACACCTGCAGTTTCTGTTAAAGTTTAATAAGTTGTTTTTTAATGAAATAATCTGATATCAAAATTTCCACTAAATTTATATTTTGGTCCATCTGATTATGTAATTTTTAAATATTAAGTGATTGATAACTTGAGTAACTTTTTTTTACCCTAAGTTGAGTAATTTCTTTGATGGCTACTTTTTACTTTAATAAATGTATGTTGAGGTGCTGCTACTCTTACTTGAGTGAAGCTTTTGGGCTCTCCACCCTCCTCTGGTTTGGAGAAGTGAAATACGCCCGGTGAGGCGATGTTCATGAATTAATTTGTTTATGAAAAACGAGAGGAAAAGCGAACAGCTGCCTCCCTTTGTGCGGAGCCTCCATTGTGCAGCCGCTCATTCCTCCACAGCCTCCCAAAAGCGGAGAGGGGTTCAGTCAGGATCAAGTTTAGAAAAAGGGAGTAAAGCTCCCGCTGCGCATGTTGGTGTGCATTCCAGCGAATCGCAAGGAAAACCACATCTCCATTTAAATGAGCGGGTAAACACAGCTCAACTCTGTTTGTGCCAAAATTAATTAAAACTATTTTTTGCAAAGTAAAACTTGTAAATTTTTTAAGGTAGTTTAGAGGAAGTGCTGAAGCAGAGATACGTTTAAAAAACAAAAAAACGTCAAAGTCAATAGTTTGATACAGGCAGAAAGTGTTCATACTATTGGAACATTTTCAAATTGTTGAAATTTGAAAAAGTTCCACAATTGCAACCAAATGCTGCAATTCTCTTTGAAAACTAACATCCAATTTTATTTCACCTGGAAGAAAAAAATGTCACTATAATAGCATGAAATTAAATATGAATATGAATGCAGTTTTTTAAGAAAATTTACATTTTTAGGAAATCCCTATCAGATACGTTTGTCTTCTTTATAGGAACTAAAATAACTGTGAACAAAACTGCTTTAATATTCCTAATAATTAATGTCCAGCACCTGAGGTTTGGTCCATCGTTTCCTCATCATTTGTCTCCTGCATGTTAATGTTTGCATCTCATCCCTTTGTTTTCACTGTGCAACAAAATTTAAACAGTCAGTTGGTAGAAACTGTCAATGTGACTTTGGCAGCTTAGCTGTGATAAACAGTTGTAGGCTAAAAACATGCTGGCTAATTCAAACTCAGGAATACTTCATTGATCGGAGAGGCAAGTTAAATGTTGTAACTCACTAATTCAGAGTTATTGTAGATAATGATGGCTGTTGGCAGAAGAAATCTCCTGTAGCAGTCTGTGTTACAGTGAATCTGAAGAAGCCTCTGACTGAAGACGCTGTTTTCCCATGACGGCCTCATAAAGAGGACGGTCGGGGTTATCTGTAATTTTCTTGATTTTATGAAGAATCCATCTTTGCGTCAACTCAAAGACCAAAGGTAATGTCGGGTAACCATGGCAACCAGTGACAGTTTAAAGGCAGTCCACCAAAAACAAATCTCTCTATAGCAGATTTATCTAACTGTGGTCCGTGGGCGCCCCCTGGTGGTCGACAAGGTACTGCATGTAAATGACTACTGTGATGTTATCGCAAAGTGCAACGCTACAGCTAGCTTAGCAAAGGACTGGGTTTAAAAATAATGATGGTTTAAACCCGGATCACTCAGAATAAAAGCTGAAAATATTGATTGAAAGGAAACAACTGCAGAATTTCTTAATGATCGGAGGAAGTCAAGTAAAACCTGCTCAGAGTTTTGATGCGTTATTCACAAACAATCTGATTCTTTTGAACGGTTCTCAGCCGTGAACTAGTCTCAGTTGGTGAGAACTGACTTTGATTGCTTCTAATATAAGCAAGCAAAGTCATAAAAAACAAAATTAAAATTAATTAAATTAAAATTACTCTTCTCACATGTCAACAATTATTATTTAATTAAAAATGATTCAATTAAATTAATTAAAAACAATAGATAAATAAAATTGATAGAAATGGATTTGGATAGAAGAGGATTTTTTGTTTCTGGCAAAGCAACTCAAGTATATTTTTCCATTTGTTGAGCTTCTAAATTACAAATAGCCCTAAATGTTATTAATGCTCACAACACTTAACTTCTTTTTTTATTTCCACGTGTTTGACATCGTTGAAGCTCAGAATCCACACTGTCAGAATCTGGAAATACTCAAAATGAGTCGATGTGCTCCTGGCCATTCACATTTACCAAACAGCCTTTCTCATTAGGATTAACAAAGTGAGTTAAGAGCCTCATATTTTAATTTCAGATTGTATGTATATATCGAGTTTATACATATATAGAGCAGTGTTTACTAAACTGAAAAAGTTTAGTAAACACTGCTCTATAGCCTAGTCGGTTTTTCTTGACTGCCACATAAACTCTCTCCTTGGCAGTCAAAGTGACTGCCGCCGGTCTTTAAATGCATATAAATCATTAAACACAGTAATCCTGTGTGGATACGCGCCTCCCACTGGAGCCCCACCCTCCACTGCCTTACCTTTGCTTCAGCATGACCAGATCGGCAGCCAGGTTGTCCCTCTCGACCTCCAGCCGGGCCTTCCCGTTGGTGAGCCCGTCCACCTGCCGCCGCAGCTCCCTGAGCTCATCCTGGTAGATGTCTCCCAGGCGGCTGGGCTCCTTCACCTTCAGCTGGTTCAGCTCCGCCACCAGCATCTTGTTCTGCTGCTCCAGCAAGCGCACCTTCTCTATGTAGCTGGCAAAGCGGTCGTTCAGGCCCATCATCTCCATCTTCTCGTTGGTGCGTATTTCTTTGTAGTGGGCTTTCATCAGGGAGTCGGCGGAGAAGTCCAGCCGGTCGCCGGGGCTCCCCAGCAGCAGGGCCGTGCTGGCGGAGCCCAGGGAGAGCCTGGAAACGGGGCTGGAGAGGGTGATGGACCGTGGGGTGCCATGCCAGGAGAGGCGGTTGGAAGACAGGCTACCAATCCTGGCGCCTGAGCTGCCCTGAGGCCCAAAACGTTTCCTGTATGAGGACTGGACCCTCTGGCTCTCCATGCTGGGGGAATAAGCTCGCCCGGTGCACAAACAGGGGATTTATAGAGGGAGCAGCCCCCCTTTGGGCCACAGGGTGGGGCGGGCAGTGAATGGGACAAAAAGGGGAGAACGAAGGGCTGGTTTACATGACACTCAGAAAGCTGTGCGCCAAGGATTGTCCGTGCTCGTCCACTCAACTACAAATGTCTCCTGTTTTTTTTTTTTACTTCGTCCTCTCCCCCTTTTCCTCCCTCTGACTCACTCACTCTTTCAGTCCTACGTTCACCCCCTTTTTGTCCAACTCGCTTTCTTTCTGCTCCAAGCGAATGAAAAGGAATTTGTGCAACAGGCTCAGGCCACAAATCCAACCTGACCACACATGCGCTCTTCAAAACACAGAGACACAGAAAGGGACTTTGATTAAACAAGGGGAGGGGGTGTTGGAGAGACATCATAACCATCTAAAAATACAAAAACAGTGATTTACAAATAAGATAAAGACAACAAATCAATGGGAATGTGCCTTTTAGAAGCACTGTCATATGACAGACAAGCTTCAGTCTATTTTATTGGGATTTCATGGGATAAACTTGAACAAAGTGGTGTATCAATGTGAAAACCTGAATGGCATGTAATAAATAGTTCCCACAAGTCTGAACCGGAAGTAGGTAAGCGCAGCGCAAAGCATAGCGGACCCAAAGACCAACAAATTAAAATATATGGACACTCTTGATCAATGTGTGAGAGAAATATATATAAACAAAACGGCTGCTGTCGGAATCGATCTGAATGAAACGGAGAATTAAAATATATCAGGCGATGTGGACAAGCTGCCTCCGATCTACGATATAGTTACCTACTTAATAAACACAGAGAGCGTACAACATGGAGGAGCTTCACCTGAAATCTATACAATCACGTTATTTACAATGTTTGATTGTAAATATCGTACGAACTCTTCGTGTGAATAACAAGTTTCTGGTGACTTGCGGAGTAATGTAAGCTACATGTCCATCTTAGCTATGAGCTAAAAGCTACATTAGCTGCTAAGCTAATTCTGCTAGTTCGGCGGTTAGTACTACAGTAAATATCACTGGTAGTATTACACAGAGGTGGGTAGAGTACTCAGAAATTGCTAAAGTCATAGCTGTAACGTACTTATATTGTTTATAAGTTAGATAGAAGTGATGCGAGAGCTAGTTCTAAGCTCGTGATTTTATTGTTGTCATAGCAACTGCCTACGAGGATCTCTGTCTGTTACAAAGTTCCCGGAAGTGTGACGTCACATGAAAACTATGCATAACATCCAACCCTTTACTCAGATACTCGTTAACAAAAACCTGTAATTTAATGTCAGTAAAAAAACTGAAAGATATTAAAATAAAAATAGATCCGCTTGATTCTAACCTCTTCACTGCTCAGTCTGGGCTTTCTCCCATTGAGGTGGATTAATCTGGTCAAATTTCAACCGGGCCAATCAACAAACAGAAGCAGAAGCTGTGAAAGTTGATGATGATTTTCTGTCGGGCAAAGTTAAAAACCTCAGAGTTCTGTAAACGAAGCAAAGCATAGTGCAAAGGATCGATTTTTATCAGGCAATTAGAGGTAAAGCTAGCAGGTTTTATAGTTGGTACGTTGAACGACACACTGAGCAAAGTCCAGACCTAAATCCAAACTTAAAATCTGTTGCAAACCTTAGAAATCGCTGTCCAGATTCTATTGACTCCAATTCAGCTTGAGTTGATGTGCACAACTGGTAGTAAAAAAACAAAGACTAAGATTTTTACCGGAGTTTCCAAACTATCCAACCGTCTTGGTGAACATATTTTTGCTTCAGGCAGAGAGAGAAAGCAGCAGGTTTTTAAGTGTCTGGTCTTTGTGTGTGAAGTTCAGGTTATTAGACGTCCTGATGGATGGCGAAGCGCAGCGTAAGGAGGAAAAGGTTCGCGGAGTGCAAACTCAATCTGAGCTTCAGATTGACGAACTGAGGCTGCGTTACGATCCGCTGCTCTCCCACTGCCTTGACAACCAGACGGCTCAGCTCTTCTGCAAATCTTCTCCTTTTCGCCTTTTCTTCCAGAGCACAATTTAGAGATAAGATGAAATCGCTAATGTTCCTCAACACAGAAACAGAAAATTAAACACATGAAATGTTGGCGAAAACAGAGAGAGCTGCAATTTATCAGATGGTTAGAAGAGCCAACATGTGTTCTTCATTCAGGTTGGTCTTTTCTTTCACTCTTTCAATAAATGCCATTAGTAAAGTGGATAAAATTTAATTGCATTGGGTCCAAATATGCAAAAGATTCCAAAGTTTGTGTTGGAGTTCAAATTAAATGATAACTGTGGATAATTTCTTTCTCTTTCAATAAATGCCATTTCATTGTTTTGGGTCTAAATACACAAAATACATTTCCAAAGATAATCAAACTTCAAATTAAATAACTATTGGTAATTTCATTCTCTTTAAATAAATGTAATGAGGAAAAGTTGCTAAATTCTTATGACATTTTGTTTAAATATGCAAAATAAGATTCCAAAGATCATCTAGATTAAATTTAAATGATTAGTATTGGTAATTTCTTTCGCTCTTTCAATAAATGGCATTAAGAAAAGTAGATCAATTCTTTTTGCATTGGGACTAAATACGCAAAATAAGTTTCCAAATTTCATATTAATTAAATTAAAATGGTAAATCTTGATGCTTCTGAGGAATTTCCTGCTCAATTATAATGATAATAATAATAAAACAATAAATGCTGAATGGTTGTATTTGCAGTAACTGCTGTTTTGCTACAAGCAGCAGGGCAACAAAAAGGATTTCTTTGGGTCATAAAGCCACTGGCATTGTTTCTGGGAGCCAGTGAATAAAGCCTCCTTTCATTTTACTATCTGGCCTGCAGCGTTGATGCTGTAGAAGAAAAACAGCACAGTGTCTTGAATCCCAATTGGTTTCTGTTAACAGAGGTTAAACAAGATGGCACAGTAAGTCTGGCAGAGATTTGTTGACTTAAAAGGCTCCATCTCCAAGGATTAACGGCGCGGTTGCATCATCTCGCCGACACTAAGTGTTTCGGCTCGGTGGATTTTTCAGACAATCGCCGCTGTTGCCTTAGATTTGGTCACTGAGGTAATTTCTCCTGATAATTAAGCATCCAAACAGAGTGTTCGTACAGTCTGGAGCTTCCCCTGATCCTGGAGGACGGAGGGACAAACAGCTGACTGATGTTTTTGTTTTAGGGAGATCGCCTCAGGATGAACTGCAAAAAGGGAGAACCAGCCGGAATAGCAGCACTGTAATTTTATTATTATAATTTATTTATGTCTTTTTGTAATGTTGAAACGGTTGTTTTGAATTTTGGGTTTAATTTATAATGTTAAAAAATTACATTAGATATTTAATATGTAAAAAATAATGAAAAATGTACATTTAATAAAATTTACTTTTAATATTTTAATATGTACATTTTAATAGTCTGTACAGTAAATGTACAGACTATTTACAATGCAGCATACCAGTGCAGAAAAACAGAAGTGCAATAAAAATATTAAAATGAGCTTAAAATGAAAGCACAGCAACAAAATCCAGTGATTTTATTTTTTGGAGCAGCATTGGTTAGAGTCTAAAGGCTGCTGGGAGGAAGGATCTGCGACAACGCTTCTTTGAGCATTTAGGATGCAGCAATAACAAAACATATATATATTAAAATTGGTTTAATGGGTTTCCTCTAAGGTTTGGGGTCATAGTTCAGGTATTATTTGAGCTTTAAAAATGCTATTCAGCTGCTCTAAGTTTTAATAAAACGATACCTTGTTGCCACGGTTACGCATCATAACTCTCAAAAAGTAGAAAAGTAAAAAAGCTCTCCAGCTGCATTCACACCATCCAAAACATTAAAAGCCTCAACAAAAGGAAATATTAAACTAAAGACGCTAATCAGATGCTCCCAACTGTAAAAACAATACCCTGTTGCCACGGTTACGCACCACAACTGTCAAAAAGTAGAAAAGAACAAAGCTGCATTTACAGCATTAAAAATCAGACATTAAACGCCTCAACCAAAGAAAATATGAACGAGTCCTCAAAACGAACAAATCAGAACCGTATCAGAGCTGCGCTGAAGCTGGAGGCGTGACATCGAAGGCCTGATATAAAGAGCAGGCGGGTTTAACCGGATCGGACGGGCCGGCTGTATGACTCAGCACCAGCAGGTCCAAACAGGGCGCAGCCACAAAGAGGCTGCAGAGAGCGAGACCGGTTAGGCCCAAAGCTCCAGTCTGCCTGTCAGCAGGAATGTGCTGCTCAGACAGACCGGCATACCGGACCCCAGCATCACACCAGAACCACGCTACGAACAGAACTGGGCCACAAACTACAGCTGGAAAACTGCAAAACACTAAATTCAACAGAATATGATGAAAAAACTTAAAAGGCCAGTTAATTTATCATTTATATACATAGTTCCCACGAGACTGCAAGCGCAGCACAAAGCAGAGAACCAACAATAAGAAAACATGATAAATCTCTTTCACCAGTGTGGATGCCGTTGGGATCGACCCGAATGAGACGGAAAAGGGAAATGCAGCTCTGCAGGAAACTAAGAGACAATGATGAGTGTCCCTGATTTTACTCTTTATAGGTTTATGTTTTAGTAAAATGAACATTGTTCTCTTATTCTATGAACTGCTGACAACACGTCTCTGAAATTACAAGCAGAAATTTAGCATTTATTTGCTCAAAAAAAAAAAAAGGATTCGGTGCTTTCAGACGTCAAATAATGCAAAGAAAACAGGTTCATATTAATTTAGAAACAACAAAACTGATGTTTTAACTGGAGAAAATGAGAACAACACGATTATCACACGACTCTGTGGGTTTGGATGAAACACTTCAAGTTTCTGATACATTAATTTGATCTTTACTGAGAAATAATCATAATCGATAAATTTGAGCATGTTTAAACAAACCCATGTGTTTCATTAAGTCACATTTTTGAATTGTTGGTGTGATTTAATATTCTAATCTTAAAAGCTGTGTTTTGATTGCTATAAGTAATCAATGTGTTGCTGAAACCGATTAATTTTTCATCTATATTCTCATTTATTGAATACAACCATTTCTGATAGCCACAGTAAAACAAAATACATTTTTTTAGTAATTAACTTTTTGACCAGTTGTACCTCATTAAACCATTTCACACATGGGAACTTATACACGGAAATTTATATATTTTCTATTTTTAGCTCCAAAGCACCATAAATGTGATATCGACTTTGAACTGAAACTGAAATTTACATCACTAAAGGCAACCCAGGTAACAAACGTTAGGCAATAATTGTAGCCGATGCTATAAACTTCACATAATTTTCACCCAGGTAAACTGACAGTCTTGTTCTTTTTTTAGTTATTTCTTCTTGTTATTAATAAACTGCTATAATCTGTTAATCCCAGCAGTTGTTTAAAAATGAGCTGACAGATTAGATTTCCCTTACAGTTGAGATAAAGCGTCTCTGTTACCGTCTGTTTCCTCCACACACAGGCAGACACGGCCATAAAAATCCCTCCTTCCTGTGACTGCCTCCTGTGTCTCCTCATTTAACGGGCGAAAGAGAGAGAGGAAGAAAAGAGAGAAAACGAGGGGAAGAAAAGAAACGGCGCATCCATCAGTCCCTTCGTCTCCTGTTTACTTTAATTCAGTCTACATGTTGAGATTCATTAAAAAAGAAAAACAACAAACGTTTTTTTAAGTGTATTTGTCATGACATCTACATATACATTCAGAAAACAAAACGTTTTAGCAGTAAAATAGGTTTGATACATTCGACTTTGCACTGCAAGTCTTGTCATGAAACATTACATATTTTACATTTGGATATGTAGAAACATTTCTAACAACTAGCTCGATTTCCTTTGCCTGTCCCAGGGTTCCTCCTGAAATAAAACACTCGTTTTAAACATTATTTAGCTGCCTTTAAGGCGTAGCAGCCCCATTTATACGTTTATGTTTGTTGTTATTGGCCCATAATTTAAAGCTGGACATGTCATCTGAACCCTGGGGAAAACAAAGTCGTCATGGGGGATGGAGAGCGAAATCTGGCATCCAGCGTCGGCTCTGCTCCAGGCCGTCTTTGGCTCGCTAACACCCCTGCATTAACTCGCATCTTCAATGACGCCTGATGAGTTTTCACTGCATCTGACAAAGCAGGAGCAGAGATGCACCGAGGAATCCAAGACTGATTTATGGATTATGTGGTGACTGACTGGTCCGAGTCAAGCTAACACTTTTCTATGTGCAAATCAATGTTAGCTGTCTGCAGGAACCAGAGGATGTAGAGAGATGCATAAAGCTGATTAATAACAGACAACATGTTGAGAAATGTCTGACGTTCACTCAGGCTGCGAGACGGTGAGAGAGAGCAAGACGAAGGGATCCTGAACACGATTCAGCCAAGTTTGGCTAAATTACGTTTAACTAGATTACGTTTAGCTAAATCAAACCAATTTTTTAATGAACTGCACTTAGATAAATTGCACTGTTTGGCTAAAACTTAGCATAATTTAGCTAATTATGCTAAACCTGGCTAAATTACATTAAGTGTGGCTGAAATCCGCTTAGCTAAATTGCTATGCTAAGTTTAGATCTTGCTAAGTTATGCCAAGTTTGGTTAAGTCACACTTAGCAAGCCGGAATATAATTTAACCAAGTTTGTGTTTCATCCGTTCCTTTTCATCTCTCAGGAATCTTAGAGTTAAGATAAGGCAATAAATTCTCTAGTGACGAGAGAATGCTAAGAGTTAGCTTTGCTAACCCCAAACATAAGATGGTAAATGCGATTTAAAATGGAAATGTTATTATAGTGTCTGTTTTAAAAGAAATAACTGCTCTTAAACACAAAGTATGACATCATTTCTTCTTCTAACAAAAATACAGAGGAGTCCTGGTATTCGAGACAGCAGCAAAAAGCTAAAATCAAATTTTAATACTGCAAACACCAAATATAACTCAATGTGTGTTAATACACACAGTGGAAACTGTTTTAGGACTAAGAGGAGTTAGCATCTACAGTTTTCAAGTACAGCCAATCAGCATCAAGGAAAACGAAAGCTGCTCCTGGATTGGCTGCTTTACAAGCGCCAGCAAACAGCAAGTCACGTGGCATCGCACCGAGATATTTCAGCTTTCTTTTAGAAAACCTGATTTTCCACTAACAATTTAGAGCAACATTCCACAGAAAAACCCACAAACAGGCAGATAAAACTTGATCTGTTTTGGCTAAAATCAGGACAATCAGAGTTTAGCAAATCACAGGTGCACAAAAAACCCGCAGATCAGATCTTACAGTCCTGATGTTGAGTCACTAGATTTGGTAAAAATGCTTCCTGACGTGTAACACTGGCTGTGGTATAATTTGCTGAACTGGAGTTTGAGCCAAACAGCCAGACTTCGTTCTCCCCCGTTTCTAAATTACAACATGCGATTCTGAAATGTCTGCAAAACCAGCTGCTTTCTATGACTTTTGTTCAACAAAACTAAAAGTATCAACAGATTTGATACAGTCGAAATATAAAAATAGATATTTATAGATATGTGTATTTCCTTACAATAATCAGACTTGGATGTCATGGGGCTATAAATAAAAAAAAAATTCACATTTGAAATAAAAACATTAACAAAAAAAAATATTGAAATCAGCCCCACAAAATCCAGCTGTCAAAAAAATAAAAGTGCATCTGATTGAAAATGATCCTAAATTAAGGATTATGAATCAACGGCGTCTGGGCCAGACACACAATTTAGACAAAAATAAACTGTTTATTTAAGGCTTTTTAGTTTCTAAAAAACTAGAAGTATATTTTTGTTTTTTATGCTTTATTTTGGCACAGATGGTAAATACTGGAGAGATTATAAATAAAAATGGCTTTTTGTGAAATATGCTGTAAAACTGAACATATTTAATCTATTTTTAAAATATTAAAAGTCTGATGCAGTCGGATAAAGAGAATCTTAAAAGTTTTGAAATGTTTTTTTAAACAGGGTCTTATTTATAGTGAATACTAAGATGGCGGCGTGATGACATCACCCGTAACTATGGGAACAAAAAATCTGATACATTGCAAAATATCAAATTTAACGCTGGACCAAACTAAAAAAAACAAATGTGGTAAGGTTAAAATAAATTAATTTGGAGTTAATAAGATCAAACTGATGGTTGGTGTGAACTATGACAGCGACTGTAAATAGAAAAAAAGTTTTTTTAATTCACGTCAAAAATTTCAGAAATTTTCTGAGTTTAAAAACTCCAAAATTTGCTATAAAAAAAACTCAGAAATTTTGAGATTTATTGCAGAAATTTTCTAGAAAAAGAAACTCCCTAAAATGTAAGATTTTTCTAGAAAATTTCTGAAATTGATCTAAACATTTCAGAATTTTTTCTAGCAAATTTTTGACTTTTCGAACTCAAATTTCAGATTTTTTTCTGTTAAATTTCTGATTTTTATTCATTACTCCTGTTTTTTTTTTATCTGCCTTTGAACTTATGAGGGATGAAAAGTAAAACTAAATCAGGAAGAGCTCAAACATTTGTAAAAGTGTGCAAACTTTGTTTTTTCACCTTTATTAATTTTTCTAAAATTTGCGTTAAAATTGGTGTTTTAGTTGAATTATACGGGACATGCTTCACATTACAGGTTGAAACATTTGCATAATAAAAACCACAGCATTAACAGATGTAGTGAGCTCCATTGTGGATTTGTTACATTTCAAATTAAGTGCTTTTCTAAAATAAATACCTTTTTATTATTATTATTTTTAAGACTCAATTTTAAGCCGTCATTTTTTGGAATTACCCTTTTAGGTCAAAAACTAAAGAATACTTTTAACAATAAATATTTGATTGAAATTGATGTTGTTACTTTTAGAAAAGTGCAGCTTTAAGTGATGCCATCAACAATTTGAGGGTTTATAAAGGGTTTAGGACTACAGAAAGCTAATAATAATAATAATTCATAGAATTAATAACTGGTCCCACTAGCTTTGGTGCATGACACCTTATTCAGGACATCAACAAAAAGAGCTTCCTGGATTTAACACCTTGGTGTGTTTTGATCTGAAGAGGCTGAAAACAGGAAAGTAGCTTAAAGAATCGTCTGAATGTTTCTGTTTTTTGTAGAAAACCTCTTTGGCACAGTTAAAGTCCATGCATTTTTTAACTCGTATGTAAACATGAACCGTGACTTGATAATGCTTCCTCTGAAGTGAGTTTTGTGTTGGGTTAAGCAGCCTGGTGGGTAAATATTTGGTGCCCCCTTGTGGAAGCTCCTGGAACAGCAGCGCTGGAACCGAGAGCACAGATTTTCAGGTTCAGGAGTTCCTCCGTGTGAAGACTGGGTCTCCTTTTGAGGCATATGGTGCTGTGACGCTCAGTCAGTCTTACTCAGCACTGGATCTGGGAGAACGGATGCCTCAGCAGCTCCTCGGCGCTCGGCCGGTGTTTGGCCTCCACGAAGATGCAACGGATGAAGTCCCGGGCCTGGTCCGAGGCGCGCGGCGGGAGCAGCGGGTTGGTTGGCTGCGTGGCGATCTTAAATATCGCCGCCATGGCTTCAAACTCGGCCCACGGCGGCTTTTCTGTGAGCATCTCAACCACAGTGCAGCCGAGGCTCCTGCAGGGGAAACATTTTTACGGCTCAACAAGCTGCAACAAGGATCGCATGTTTCATCTGAATGCCACAGAAACATAACGACGTTATGAAGGAATGCTGATGGGCCTCTGGGGAGAATACCGAATCTGTAATGACCTGTTGGCTGGAAATCAGCGGCTCAAAATGCAGAACAGCAAACTGTTCATATTTAACAGCTGCATACTGTGTTCGTTGCACCATTTCAGAAACTTAGCTGGGACGTTTTTACAGTGTGATGATGTCACTCTGCTGTGGAGAGAAACCAAACTGAGCGTCTCACCAGACGTCGGCTTTCCTGCCGTATCCCTCGCCGCTGATCACCTCGGGGCTCATCCAGTAGGGGGTGCCGGTCACAGAGCGCATGCCGGTTCCAGACATGCAGATTGTCTGCAGCCTCTTGCTGGCTCCGAAGTCTCCCAGCTTCACGTTTCCCGCCGAGTCCCGCAGGATGTTGGCTCCTGGCAGCGACAGTTCATCAAATCAGACCCATTTCTGACTGATGTGAGACTGAAATCTGTGTTTTCAAACTACCTTTGATGTCTCTGTGCACGATCATGTTACTGTGCAGGTAGGACATGCCCTCCAGAATCTGTCTGGTGTATTTGCGGGTAACATTTTCTGTGAGGGCCCCATAAGCCTTCAGCTGATCTTTGACTGAACCCTAAAGGAGAAGAAAACATTGTTTAAAGACGACAACGTCTATTAACTCACTGGACTTGGACACAAAATCACTGATCAGTTAGAACAATTTCTCATAGTGCAGAAGAAATGTCTTCATGTTTGTTCCACTTGGAGGTTTTTGGCATTTTGTCACATTTCAACCACATTTTGACACTTTACTGTGATTATTACAAACTTTTGAAAACCAGTTTCCTCTTTAATATTAATAAGCAGCAGTTATTAGCCACAACTAACCAAAAAGCTACATTCACTAAACACTAATCTGCTAAAAAAGAATCTTAGCTTTGTGAGAGCTAAACTGCTAAACACAAAGAATTTAGCACAAGCTAATGTTAAATTTATAAAAGCATGAAAACATGAGCAAAAGCTAACACTAAGCCGAGACAGATGTTAATAAATTATAAAAGCTAACATTAAACCGCTAAGACGTTTAATACTGCAGAAGCTAATGCTAAACCTCACGTAAATAAGCATCAGACGTTGATGTTAAACTGCAAACCAACCGTTGCTTTCATTCAAAGTGCAAGTTGTGAATTCTGAATCGTTGTTGCACTTTGGTTTGCAGATTTTTATTACGATGTGACTTAACACTGACAGTTTAACACTGACAGTTTAACACTGACAGTTTAATTTTAAGCTGCAGTGGTTGATCTGACCCCAGCTGATGTATTTGCCCCCAGGACTCACTCCGGGCATGTACTCCATGAAGATGGTGAGAGTTTTCTCGTTGTGGTCCCTCAGGCAGCCGTAGTACTGGACGATGCGCTCGTGATGCAGATTTTTCAGAAGCTGGATTTCACACTCTAACGCACTAACCTCCTGCAGGAAACACACACACAAAGACAGACAGAAATCCCATATTACAGATTAGAAAGACACTTTCAATTTAAGAATAAAAGCTCATTGGACAGACCCAACGACCTGCAATGGAAGAAGGAAGCTAAAATATTTCTGAGCCCAACCAAAGGCTTCGACGGCAGAGTTTTCCTGTGTTTACCTCTGAGAATGAGGCCACAGCAGAGACAGAGGACAGAAGGGGAAGTCAGAGACACAGAGTAATCCCAAACTCCCAGCACAAAGCCCAGTTTGGAGTAACGACAGATTCGGATCTGCAGAGGGCCGGGCGGAGGGGGGGGGGAGCTGTGAAAGGGTCACTGGAGGTCAAGGCAGTCCTGACCCTCGGCTGCTGCAATACTCAGCACCTCGAGGATTCAGGAAGTGACAGTGCATGTTTTCTCTTCGGCAAACAGGAAAAGACATTAAAATAAGGAAGAGGGGGGAGATAACCTCCACCACGGATTCCGCTCGTTCAGTTTCTGCTGGGCTATTCTTAATTAGGAGATAAAATAAAGTCACGGCCTTGAGCTTAAACTGACAGTTCAGTCTCCTGACACTTCAGCGGTTGTCTCACCTTGCTGGTTTCAGGACTGTCAGGGTCAAACTGGACTTGCTTGGCGGCCAGTTCTCTCCCAGTGTCCACATCGTAGCAGAGGTAGACCTGACCAAACGCACCCTGGCCCAAAAGCTTCCCGCGGCGCCACGTCACCGGGGCGCTGGGCGCTGAGAGGAAACAAACAAACATTCATTCTGCCGTCAACACAGATTCTTCACTTACGACGCATTTCTCCCCCTTTCAAGGTGATCTACTGCGCTTTGTTGGATGGGTCTCTGTGAGGGGTGTTCAAAGTGTGGCGCAGGGGCCATTTGTGGTGCTTGGACAGAGTTTTTGTGGCCCCCAAAAAAGCAGTTAAAGATGATACAAACTTAGCCCATTCAGCACAGGAGACTTTACAATGGGAAATGTTAAGCATGATGATGTATTATTTGCCACACTTTGTCTACTTAATTTATTAAATTTGACTAAATATATTAAGTGTTTTGAAAGAAAGTGACCACAAATGTGCACAATTTGTAGTTTTGTATCTAAGATCAATCAAGTTTATCTGTATAGCTCATTTCAGCAGCAAACTCATCATACAACTGAGAAAACCAGTAACAAAAACCAGTCACAATGCGATAACGTTACATTTTGATCAGTGTTGGGAATATTATTCCTTTCCCACAAAAAAAATCTAAAAAATTAAAAATTGGGCAACTTTAATTGGTTTATTCGAGTTTTGTTTTCATTTTCTTGGCCTGAAGTTTGGACACCAATGGTCCATGGCAGGGTGTCCAAAGTCGGCCCTGGAGGCCCGGCATCCTGCATGTTTTAGTTCTCTTCCTGGTGGTAGTAACAACCTTTTCAGCTCGTCAATGTTCCTCTTAGGCCTTCTAACGAGCCATCATTGGATCCAGGTGCGTTAAACCAGGGAGAGAACCAAAACATGCAGGATGCCGGGCCTCCAGGACCGACTTTGGACACCCCTGGTCTATGGGATGATCAAAACATGTTCATTAGACTTTTCTGCCCATCTTGACCTCCTTTCAGAATGAGATTTGGTTCACAATACATTATTGTTTAAACGATTAATCGGATTAATTGTGATTAATTGATTATTCAAATAATCACCAACTAATCTAGCAACTGATTAATCAATAACTGGACTATACAAACTCAAAAAAGGGCCTTTGCTGAGAAAACAACATATTCAGGACAGCAACTAAGCAAAAACCACCATATGTTTATAAACATATATGTATATAATGCATTTAGGATAAAAACACCTTTTATGTTGTAACCAAATGTACAAAAGGAAAGTCATATTATTCTATGTTTATGTTCTTACTTATAGTTTGTTTATCCTCATTTTGGTGGATTTCTAATATTGTATTAAAAAAAGCTTAAACAGTTAAATAAAAATTTATAGAATGTGCCAATTCTTTTTATCCGATTAATCGTCACAATCAAATGAGGTTGATTACATCATCATCATTCTGTCGGTAAAAGTAAGAGTAGACTCCAAACCGGAGGACATTTCATCGGTACTCACACTTGTGGGCGACAGAGCGATCGTGCGGACGCAGCCGGCCTTGCGTGTCGATCTGCTGCCAGCTGCCCAGACTCTCCTCGCTGCCGTTCAGCGATCGCCTCGAGGGAACCAAAGTAAACAGGTTTCCCTGGGGTCGGCGGATGCGCGGAAACGTTCGACGACCTGGAGGAAGCGACAGAAGACAGTCGATAATGTTAAAATGAAGAGAGAAACGTCGTATCCAGTCGCTGATAAATGAGACTGGCGATATTTGTCATACCTTCACTGTGGTCTTTGCAATGCAGGGAGACATGATACCTACGAGGGTAGGTGCCTCCCTTCCCTGCTACCCTGTCATACATGTGATTCTCCCGGTCTGAAACCAGACAAAAATTCAAAGATCATCTAACCACTTTCAAAAATCCATCCATCTTCTGTACCCCCTTGTCCCTTAGTGGGGTCGGGAGGTGCTGGTGCCTCTCCAGCAAAGGTTCCAGGCGAGAGGCGGGGTCACCTGGACAGGTCGCCAGTCTGTCGCAGGGCAACACGGAGACAGACAAACAACCATGCATGCACACACTCACACCTAGGGAGAATGCAGAGAGACCAATTAACCTGACAGTCGTGTTTTTGGACTGTGGGAGGAAACCGGAGAAAACCCACCATGCACAGGGAGAGAACATGCAAACTCCATGCAGAAAGACCGGGGCTGGGAATCGAACCCAGAACCTTCTTGCTGCAAGGCAACAGCTCTACCAACTGCACCTCTGTGCAGCCCCACTTTCAAAAATAAAAGCGTAAAATCTCTGTTTATGTTAGCATTGGCCTCACTGCAAAAACACAAAATCTTACCAAGTAGTTTTGGCCCAGTTTCTAGTATAAATATCTTAGTACACTTAAAATAAGACAAAACTAACTACCAAAATGGGGAAATGTTATAAGTGAAGTAACCTGCCAATGGAACAAGAACTGGGTTGCTAGGTAACGGGCTGGACTTGGCTGGACTTGACTAGGGTTGCTAGGTAACGGCACCAGTGGAACCAGCACTTTTTAATCAATATTAAGGAAGTATTGGTTTAAAACAAGCTCTTATTTCTTGCTGAACAGTTACATGCAAGTTTTTTTGTTTTTTTTAAGTGCACCAAGATATTTGCACTGGAATCAAGACAAAAATACTCGTTGAGATTTTGTGTTTTTGCAGTGCTCCTTCTGATCTCTGTTAAAATCAGAGCTGGGTCGCAACTAGCTGCAATTATCTGAGCGGCAACATTTTGAAGAAAACTTCCTTAAGGGGTATTTTAACTACACTGTTATTGTCAAATTTTACCTCAGTAATTTTATTATGAAGTAATGTTAAATTTAGTGTTTAATGATGGATTTGAATTGTTAATTTTCCCAAGATGAAATAATAGGACAACTTACAACTTCAATGAGTTACAAAACTTGAATTTAACGCACAAATGTTATAAATTATAGAGATGCAAATATAACTATAGTTTTGATCTTTATAAACACCAACATTTCCTCATAACTTCATATTTTGGTCCATCTGATGATGTAATTTTGCTTTTACTTGAGTAAAAATATGCTGAAGTAGTGCTACTTTAGTTGAGTGTAATTTTTTGTGCACTCTTGCAGAAAACCTCCATGATTTCTCTCACCTGACACTTCTTGCCGGTTATCTGGGTAACTCTTGGCTCTGTGCATCCGTGACTTCCTCAGCGAAGGGCTGCAGAAGAATGAAAGGTTTTGTAAAATAAACGTTGTTAAGACTATAATCATAATAAAATCAGCCAATATCCGTGGAAATGTAGCAGAAAAAGGAATAAAATTAGACGGAGCATGGTTGAGGTAACATTTGATTTAATAGGCGGTTTGTTTGTTACCTTTCTGAGTTGCTGTCCAGGGACTGGCAGCTGCCAGAAACTGAATTTTCTGCGCTGCTCCAAGGATCCAGCACCTGTTCAGACCCCAACAAAAACCCATATGAACAGAGACTGAGAGTTTTTACTGTTCTACAAAATATACCTGGTGCCGTCTCACTTTGTAACTTCACTATTAGAGCTGACGATTAATCAATTAGAAATAAATTGGCTTTTTCTATAGATTTTTCATTTAACTACTCAAGTTGTTTTTATACAATATTAGAAATGCATTAAATGATGCAAACAAACAAACAAATTTCTTTTTTAAACAAGAAACTAAACATTTTATTTAGTATTTCTTCAGTCAGTTTGAAACTAAACCATCTGAGGAGTTTTGGCCAAAACATATTTACAAATAAATATGTTTTTATCTTTAATGCAATATGTACATATGTGCTGTTCAGTTTTGGTTTGATTACTGAGGTCTGTAATCAATAAGCTATTAAAACCACCTCAATCATTTTTATTTGCACAATTTATTGGTTTTTCTTTTCTCTTTCTACCAAAAACTGGGTAACAAAGGTTTCCAGTCTAAATTTGTTTTTAAAGGATAATTTTGTTTACAGAGACTTCATAATACATTTAGTCATTTCTGTTATTTTTTATTATTTATTTTGGATATTTAAAGTGTTTTCCAGTTCCAGTGTTAACTGTTCATTAGAATTTTAAGTTCATCGATATTTAAAAACGTGTTCTTGAGTTATTATTATGCAGTATTTTACTTTAAAATGGTCTCAAACAACAATATTATCGTTTACCACAATAACTTCTGGAACAATTTATCATTCACCAGAATTTGTTATCGTGACAGTCCTACTGATTACTGCTCTAAATACGTTATTTTTGCAGCAAACCAGCTTTTTTTTTTTTTTTAAAGTGCATAGTTCAGTTAACAATTAATAAATTAACTGTTTCAGCCCTAGAAAGTTTAAATAAATACAATTATTACTACATTCTGGACGGACAGGCTTTGAATTGCACACTGCTGATGCAACAGAAAGGCAGAACGGCCCTCCTGTTTCCTCTTAGGCAAGTTTATTCTTGCGAAGTAATGCAATTTAGAAACAAAAAGTTATTTTCCTCACATTACCACGTCCAGCTCTAATGAGAAAACCCATTTAAGGCTGTTTATGTTAGCAGAGTGGAGTGGAGCATGTGGAT
The DNA here is from genome assembly GCF_000485575.1 of Poecilia formosa. Lineage (NCBI taxonomy): Eukaryota > Metazoa > Chordata > Actinopteri > Cyprinodontiformes > Poeciliidae > Poecilia > Poecilia formosa. The sequence goes on from NW_006800073.1 coordinate 1,634,751, forward strand.
CCCATCTCTGCGTGCGTTTCCTCCTTAAACACGGAGGAGATGACTCACGCATTGGTCGCTGGTTTCTGGGATGAACTCGCCCTCGCTGTTGATGCTGGTGTAGGAACCCTGGCGGGCGATCCGCTGCTGCCGCTCAGGCACATATCCAGGAGGCGGAGAACTTCGACCCGTGTTCTGAGAACCTTTAAATACACACACACAAAAAAACGACACGCAACATTTAGTAATATGTTAAACACAAACTGGATTGTCATCTCTGTTTCGCCTCGTATTTATAGCCCAGAGCTACAGGAAGTCACTGTTTACCAGTAAGGAGTATAAATATAAAAACGGTGAGAGCTCATCTATTATTCCCCAACTTATTTAATTTATTTGCACATTTTTCTGATAAGTATGTGACCATTTTCCAGCTGTATGAAGACAACATCCATACCCATTAAATGAGCAACGAGAAGTCAGGCGAAAATTAGACGTACTGAACGAGATCAACATGAAGATGGAGCAAATATTTCAAAATGCACTCAGGTTGCACATCTGGATTACTTAACAAGTCCTAAAACGATAACTTTTAGATCTTTTAATATTTTCAAATGTTTTATAAAAAAAAAGTTTAAGTGGTTAAAAGATAAATCTGTAGAAAGTGTCAATTATTTAATATAATTAATCATCAAAATAATCCCTTACTAAACTAATCAATTCTTCTTTTAGACCCTGTTCCTTTGCAGCATACTGTTAATTCTTATGATTTCTTGTTTCTTTACCTCACAATAACCAACAGGTACAAGAAAATTTGGGAAGACGAGTTAGAAAAAAACCAGCTAAAGAAGAACTTTTAAAAAACCCGGAGAACTAATGAAGGCCAGCTCAAAAGTTTACAAGCAGGTCTGATTTCTGAGAAGAAAAACTACAAACAGAGCCAGTTTAATCCATGTAAACAAGCGATTCTTTTAAAATGCTACAAATTAAGTTTTCTCCTCTGAAGTTCAAAGCCCACAGCAAACATGCAGCAGATTAGCCTGCATACCCGAAACTTCAAGCTTTCATAGCTGCTGCTGCTATAAAGTCAAGCTGTAAAGCCCTTCTGCTCCTCAGGATAAAGAGAAACCGCCAAAACCAGACCACTTGCCAACAAAGTAATAGCACTCTCCAATTTTATTGGCTGCAATCCAGCAGGCAGCGTCAAGTGATGGTGAAAAGGAAAAGGAAGAGGATGCAACGCGAGAAAGGGAAGCAGAAAAAAAAGAAGACTGTACAGAAGAAACGAAAGCACCCAGCTGCCTGTCTGCAAATATAGGCCCCTCTAGCATGTCATTGTTTACATCTGGAAGTGTCGTGCATGTGCTGGAGGGCAAAAACCCGATTCCGTTACTGAACATGTAAAAGAATCGCCTGCTCTGCTGACGTTATGAAACCTGGAGATGTAGGTGTCATTTTAGCGCGAAGCACCACAGAAAAACAGATGAACAACAACTCAAACCCACTTTTTTTCTTGCTCTCTCTGTCGGCTAATCTGCACGCAGACTAGTTGCTATAGCAACTGATAACGACGCCACCATGCATCAGATTTAAACACCAAAAAACACGGAAATATTTCACACACACAGAACAGAACATTCAGTCCGTTACAGTTTTATGTTTTCAGGCTTGATGTTTATTTTGTGATTATTAATAAGTGATCAGTGTGGCAGATTTGCAACCACTGCTATTGGCTAATCTAAGACTGCGATGGTAGATTAGCTAATTGAAGCACTTGCTATACTGATGACCTGTAGAGTTGGTGTGTGGGTCGCCTTTTCTTTATTTTGGAACTGAACCGAAACATATTGAATTCTGCAGCACATCTACGTGTTACGGTTGTCATAGTCAAGCTAGCATAACCAACCGCTAAATTTTTTTTCTTAATTAAAACTTTTTCCTGACCTTTTATCTAGTTGTAGTCGTGTTGATAATTAGTAGCAAAGCACTGCGTCCCTTTTTCTTTTAGATATTACATGTACGTTGAAGATTTTGTGCGATAAACTGATAACTTAACAGCTAAAACCAATGCTAGTCATTGTTAGCGGGCAGCTTTTTGTTCTCCAGTAGGCAGATGGGGGGCGCTGCAAGGGATCTACAGTACAAGAAAGGCTGATTGTGACCTGTTTACCTGTTGACAGGTGGCGCCCTCTGGGCTCAGAGGGCTGGTACGCCGTACTGACGTCTCCAGTGGAGTGGGAGGCCTTGATCCTCACCTGCTTACACGGTCCATGATGAGAGTTGGAGGAGGCCTGCAGTTACGAGGAGGAGAGACGAAATGTTTTAACCAACGTTCTTAAAACGCCATGGAACTTTTGGTTCATGCGTCAAAGCCTGTCGGTGTTGCATAGAAATAATCAGGAAGCTTTGTTTTTCACAATGTGGGATTAAGAAAAGGACGTTGTGCAACAAGTCTTACGTTGCTGCGCTCTTGAGAAAGAAGCATTATCCTGATGCTCTTCATGCTGGAGCTTCGGTCAAGCAGGTCGATCGCCTTGTCCAGGTCATCCTGACCCCGCAGAGGAATGGACATCTGCTTGGAGACCATCAAGAAAACAAGCAGACAAAGCAGGAGCAGTGGTTTTAAAATGCTTCAAATTGAAGTTAACCAATTAAGTCAGACTAAAAATACATGTATTCATGTAAAAATAGATGGAGATAAATATATCTGAGCTCATTTCAAGCCACTGGAATCTTAAAATAAAGTAAAAAGTTCACATTTTAAACAGCATTGAACATATTTCATTCCATAGGAAGCTAACTTATACTGTAAATAATTGTTCCATGTACTCTGACCATCGTTTCTTTTTCACTCCTCTCTTTTTATTTTATTAGTCTTCTTTCCTTTTCTTCCTGTCCTTCATTCCTCATTCTATGTAATTTTTGTCTATAATCTAAAAAACGTTTTACCTCTATTAATTGCTCTATTGTACATCTAAATTCACCTGCCTCTTCCAGACAATGTATTGATTTGATCATTATCATCACAATTATTAGTCAATTGTCATTTAAATTATTTTATCCACCAATGTTCACATGTTCGCTCATTAGAATTTAAAATCAGAATTTTGAGATTAAAGTCAAAATTCTGAAAGAAAAAAAAAAGAATTTTTTTCCAGTGGCCCTAATCCTTTTCCGTACACATCACTTATTTTCTTCTTCATTAGCTATGCATCTTTTACTGTGATGTATAATAAATAAGTAATTTAAAACCGTGCAGAAAAAAAACAGGTTTAATTCTTTTAAAGCCTGACCATTAAATAAACTGTCTTAATAAAGTACGCAGGACTTCCTTTTACGAGTCTTTTCTTAGCCAACACTAAACCGGAAGTATTTTGAACAAACCTCCAGAAAACTGAAAAACAGCTGAAACACTGAGTTCCTTTAAATCAAGGCTAAAACCCACCAGGTTTGAGCTGCCAATTGATCAACATGTTGATCAACATATTGGATGCATTTTCTCGATCATTTTAACAAAACATAATGTTTATTGATTGATAATCGATAACTGTGATGTTTTAATGATGTGACGCATTTCGAACTTGCTTGTTTCCGAAACGTCCCAAACAAATAAACTTAACTTGAAGATATTCATCTGTGTTTGACCAAATTTTATAGTCTTTTACCAATATTACGCAAAGTATTATCCTTAATATTGATCCTTTTTTAACACAAAAATGTATGTGTGTAACTGGAATATAATTAACATGATCCCAGAGAACATTCATATGTTGCACAATACTAAAAATAAACTGAATGATCTGAAATCACTTGAGTTTTGTGTTGTGTCATCAGTGAAACCTTTAAAAAAGTCTAAATGTTTGTGTTATTGCTGTGTGAAAAATGCTAAACTTGCCTCATTGTTCATATAATGGAGCTCCAGCTGCTGGCCGAAGATGCTCTTCACCTTTTCCTGAATCTCCTCAAACTGCACTGGCCTCCCAAACACCAAGATCCTGCACAGAAAAAGCAAGAAATCACACAGACAGGAAGACTGGAACAGATTTATGCCAGCTGGTAGGAAAACAGCGCTTGACTTACATGCACATGTGCAAAGAAAATACCTTCTTTTTTTTCAGTGTGTGCAGATTCTTCTAAGTACACCTTAAATATTTGTGGCTTGTGTTGGCAGCCACAGGCTAACCACAGTACTTTCCCTTCCACTCTCCAGCTCACATACCTTTCAGATTAAAGTGCTGGAGCGCTCCGTCTCATGAACTGGAACATGTGACAAGAGCAGCATGCCGACGGGAACGTGTTTACGTTCAGGCTCTCCCTCTCGCCAACGTATAGAAATATATTCCACTTTCTCGACATGTGCAGAGCTGCTAATGCATAGCTGCAAACAGAAAGCAACGTAAACTCACCTTTTCTCTCCCGAGTATTCAAACTTTATCCTGACATCATCCTAAAAGATAAAAACAGAACAGTAAGGTCAAGGAGTTCTTTTCTTTCCTCCAGCATTTACAAGAACCCACTTCCACTCTTTCCACTAATTACTAAGGTTATTTGGGATGACAGACATTTATCTTACCGGGGAAAACACAAATGTTGTGTTTACATTTCAGGGATATATTAATTAGCCTTTCTGAAGCAGGAGCTTGGAGATGTTATTGGTTAATCTAAATAGAAAGCAGGAGTCTGTGTCTGCTTAGGTTAACTTGGACTGGAAGCAGACAGATCCAAAGGTAACAAACTACAACCGACAGCCTCTACGAAGCTGAACTCATTCATTACAGACATTAAAATGCAAAGTTGCACGAGTCTAAATGTTTTTAGCATAAGCATTTCTTTTTTTTAGTACAAATTGTGTTTTGTTTGTGAAAGCACATGAAAATAAACTTCTCCACAGAAGAAGTATTTCTTCTGTGGAAGAAATACTTCTTCCACAGAGTTTCAAGCTAGAAACTCACACCTGTGTAAATAAATACGTATCAAAGCACCTTTTCAGTGAGATATCTACAATTTTAAACAGTTAATAAAAATACTGTGCTTTAAAAGTTAAGCAGCTTCATAACGACCAGCCGCTTTGACGTGTCTCTGTCAAGTTTCCATGATCTCAATGATCAATAACATCTGCATAAATGAGCAACCGAACTCAGCTTTCCAAAACAAAAGATGCATTGTTAATTTAAAAAAATTTTCACATGGGGTTGGATTGAACTGATCATTTCACCGAATAAATTAAATCATCACTTGAAAGCTGCATTTTCTACGTTTGACAGAAATCCAAACTTGTTGGGCTGAAGGAGAAAGTACAGGGTGGCCCACAAAAAAGTAGCCCACTTCCTGCCAGGAAGTCCACTGAGATCGCCAGACTTAACAACTCATGACTTTTATCTGTGGGGCAACTTGAAGGGAAAAGTGTACGCTAATAACCCGAGAACTTTACAGCAGTTGAAAGAGAATATTCGTAATGCAATTCAGAGCATTGGTTCCCCAGAGTTGCGTCGCGTATATGACAATATGTTGAGGTGCGCCCAAAACTGCATTGATGCACAAGGGGATCATTTGCAGTACTTTCTGTAAAGAGTGAGTAAAGATTTTGGCATTTCAAGTTTTTCTTTCTTTACAGAAGGCCGACAGTAATACTATAGTAACACGGGCTACTTTTTCGTGGGCCACCCTGTACTTTGTCACAAACATTCTGTTGTTAAAGGGGAACTATTATGCAATATCCACATTTTGAACCATTTTATACTTTATTTTGCGTCTCTATTGTTTCAAAGAAAAAAGCCCAAGCACTTAAAAAAAAAAGTTTTTCACAATTAATTAATGTTTTTTGGCGTCTGGGAAATGAGCCGTTTCAAAAACCTGCCGGTCGTTAAGTCACTGCACCGTTACCTAGCAACCCCAGCATGTTACCTAGCAACCCCAACACAGTTGGGGCAGTTTACCGCTGTATGAGTTGTACAATGGCTGCTGGAAAAGTTAAGTGTTTTGTTGACTTATCCAGAAACTACTTGCTGAATTCATGTTGGTTGTAAAGGAGGCTCCACTTCTACTTTTCAAACCTGTATGGTTGTATATTTGAGCATTTGTTTGCAGCCATTTTCATGAGCGAACGTAAACATTGAGTTGGGGGCGTGGCCAGCAGTAGCTAATGTGGATTCAAAGTGACAGGAACTGAACTGATCAGACTAAAATTTCATGACTGAAGACTGATTTTGTGTTTTGTATAGACCATGGATTCATCCAAATCTGTTCAAGGAAGCATAATAGGTCACTTTAAAGCCTTTCACTTTGAGGATGAGTTAAATGAGTGTTTGAATCCTAACCTTCTCAAAAGTTGGAAATGTTTTTAATCATCATCTGAATGGTGCCGCACCTGTCTGTTGGCCTGTGTTGATGTCTTCGGCTTGCCGCTGTCGTAGGAAAACACCGGCTGTCGTCGCGTCATCTGGAGGGCAACCAGGTCCTTCATTATAGAGTGGAGAGCCTGCCTCTCATCTGATGACAGCCCAACGAAATACATAAACAGAAATCAGAGCACATGCATGACACAGGGTTCATCCACTTTACGCACAGTAAAATTCAAGCACTTTTCAAGGATTTCAAGAAACACTAGAAAAGATGGATGTGCATTTTCTCAAGTCACTCAGCCCTAAAAGGTGAAATGGACATCTTGCCAGCTTTCTTAACCCATAATCCCGTCTAAACCGTGTTTGACTGGGTTTTCTGAGAGACAGGGAAGAACTGTGCTGTTTCTGATATGCATTTTTCCCATGTTTGATCTCAGAAGAAACTCGGCCTTGGCTGTGCTAACTCACGAAGAGAAAATATTCCTCTTGTGTAGCTTGGAAAGACATCATACAGCCCCAGGGCAGCTGAGGGAACCGGACCCAGAACCCAATCCTTCACCTGAGAGTCTGGAGGTGCTGATTGCTCAAACCGGGCCGATGCTTTCTGCTGAAACTGTTTTTATTTTGTGCTGTGTCAAAACTGTGCACTGAAATGCCTGTTTAACATCAGACTCACTCATTGCGGTAGGGTTGTGCAGGCGGGGTCCACAAACCAGGGTTCAGATTGATGCCTCTGATGTGCCAGACCACCCACAGCCTGCAGGGGGAAATGCTGCAGTTAGTTAGGTTAATATCTCCAGATGAGTCAGGCAGGACATAACAGCATGAGAAAAAGAAGTTAAAAAAGTTAAAAGTGTGCCAATAATTCCTATGCCACTACTTTATTTACGACAACCAAAGAGATAATGAGGCCTTGAAAATGACAAAAAGGCTTTGGATTTTACAGGGAAGAAACCCAAGACTCCAGAAACCAAAGCAAAACATTTTTGACTGAATGAAAGTCAGAGTGAATGAAAATGTGTCCAGCAAATGCTAAAATATGCCCATGAGAAAGAACGGCAATTGGAAACGGCTGCACTGGCAGCGATCGCTCTGGCTCCGTTCCTATGAGAAGAATTCTTTATGAGCAGTTTTCTGCCATTTTTAAAAATCTAAACCAGGTTTGAGCAGCTCTGGTTGCACGAGCAGCAAAACCATCCCAAAGCCGTGTCATAAATCTACTGCTCAACTTAACAGGGCAATATATCCAGCCCTGTTGACGGCACCAACAGCATCATGTACTGAAATAAAACACGCTCTCTCTTTAAAATCATTAAAATTGACATTTCTGGTGCATATTGGGGTTTAAATTTGTTTAACCTCAGATGTGTAAAAGCATACAGATTCCAAACTGCTGATCATAAGCAGGTGACCATTTCTATAAAACCAGAATGTATGATCTAAAATACAGGTATGTGCTTGTATAATGATAAAAGAAGAAAGTCATCCTGCCTTTTAATGTGTGAACATTACCCGGCCATTTCCTTATTAACCTGAATTTTGCTTGCGTCAAGATGGTTGACTGTCTTTCCACAACACGAACGGCTAAATTTTTCATAAAATATAGATTTTTTTTTATTTTTAAAAAAGGACGTTATAATTGAAAATTTTTGTCAGCTGTGTTAAATACTGACTAAATAAACAGAAAACTATGATTTTCTCATTATTAAACTTAGACAGCCCTCTAAATGCTAATTGGCGTCACGCCTTTTTCTATCATGTTACAATTTTTCTACATTATGCTCAGTTTTTGTGACATCATTATATCGTCACCTTCATAGCAAATCAGACATTTTTGAATGGAAAAGCTGAATCAGCGCCATTAAGGGGATAACTGAAGCTGGTCGAGTGTTTACATGTCGAAACAGAACCGCATAAAGTGCTTTTACATCCCACACAGGACTCCGTTGGACCGTTCTTTACCGTTTATAAATATCTCCGCCATCTTTGTTCCTGCCTCAGCTGCTCCGCTAATACGGACGACTAGCGGCGCCCTCTGCTGGACGGCGGCCAAACTACAACACCGAAAAAATGTCTAAGCGGATGTTATTAGTTAATCGATTGGAACAAATTTTAATCTAATAAACTATTAATAGACAATTAACTGTAAGTCGATTGTTTGTGTCCCAAAGAAAGATATTTCTAAACAGTCTTTCTCCCATGTTTTCCAGTGAGGAGATCTGGAGAACTTCCAAGGAAGGGAAATCTCTGTAAATTCACCCCTACATTGGACAGTGCAGCTCTCAGAGAAATTCCCAAAACCCAGCAGCTCCATCTCAGTTAGCATGTTAAATGTTAAAGTTCATGATACGACTGCTAGAAAAATGAAGTAGATGGCTTGTTTTGAAATGGTTGCCAGGAGAAAGCCTCTTCCCTCTAAAAAGAATGTGGGAGAACAATTCAGGCTTGCAAAGTTGCATCTACATGGGCCAAAACATTTTGGCTACATCAGCCAGATGTAGAGATGCTTGGCTGTGCTACACAGTGCCATGTTTGGATAAAATCAAACATAGCAAATCATCACAAACACCTGGCAACCGCAGTGGTGGAAGGACGACTGTTTGGGCTTGTTTTGTAGCCACAGGAGCTGGGCACTGTGCAATCACTGAACGGATCACAAACTCCTCCGTAAACCAAAGTACTCTCAAGCTAAACGTGAGAACATCTGTCCGACAAAACCGGATCATCAAAAAGACTAAAACAGGCAAACCACAAAACTGAAGTACATAAAGTGAAAATAACCTTGAGTCATTTTGGGGTTTATAATGCAGAAACAAACCCCCAAAAAGGTAGAAAGTAGTTTAACTAAAAATATTGATGACTAGGGATGCAAACAGTTAATCAGCTTACAATTAATTGTCAATTAATTGTTTATTAGATTAAAATTTGTTCCAATTTATAAACTAAGAACATTGTTTGGCCTCCATCCAGAAGAGGGCAACACTGGTCATTCTTAACTGGAGATGTTGATACAGAAGCAAAGATGGCGGAGACATGCCAGAAAAGGAAAAGAGAAAAAGTCCAATCAGAATCCATTCTGGGATGTAAAATGCACTTTATACTGTTTTGTTTTGAAATATACATAAACACTTCACAGAAAGTGAAATTTTCCAGGCTGATAAGTCATTTTTGTTACTTTATAAACTCAGAAAATGTCCAAGTTTATTCTACAAAATAATTTCAATGAATCTCAAAATTTGAGTTTATTTCTCTATTTTTTTTACTTTCCTTCTTTTCCCTTGGAAATTTATGAGTTTTCTGGCAGAAATGTACTGTTTCCCCCTCATCTTTAATAGCTCCAATGCACCATTGTAGTTCATATATTTTATTATTTTCATATTGTATTTTTCTATTCAGCAATCTTTGTGAAAGCTTAATAAGGTGAGAAAAATATATTTTATATATTTCATATTCTGACAGTATTAAACCTTTTGATACAAGAGAAAATTCAGGTTTTTCAGAAAATGGCCATTTATGAATTAATCCTAAATCGATCAGTCAGATTAACTCATTAATCAATAACTTGCAACCATCCTAGCGACAAAGCAACAAATGCTCTGTACCCAAAGTGAGTGGCACCAGCACCTGAGGCACCTTAGTGAAGCCGCGGGTTTCAGGGTAATAATCACCCACAGGAATGCCGGGTATGTCCGACTGCAGCTGGCAGAGCATGACCGCGCTGCTTTAAAGTTTCCGCTGCTCTCATATCTGCCAAAGGAGCGGGCGGCGAAATCTTTTCAACTCTTTCAATTTGGTATTTTATACACTATGAAAGACCGTGAACTTTACGAAGTGTGAGATTCTCACCGTTTTATCCATGTCGGGTAACTTGAGGTAACATAGAGCCATTGTCTCTTTCCTTGGCTGCAGACATCAGTGAGACTACTTCATCTTTAAAGAAAACTCCTTTGTTGTAGTCAAACAAAGCCTAGTCTCTTTGTCAAGAGCTGCCCCTCTCGTCACCCCAGTTTGAACCGATTTTAATGACCCCCCAATGTGGAATGCTGGGAATTCAATTGAGAACAAGGCTGCTTGAGTCAGCTGTGTCTGCTTTATTTTCCTTGTATCGCATTTCCAGGACTAGGAGGATTTACATGGATTTTCCTCTGCCCTCTCTCCTCTGTCTGCTTTTGAGAAATGTTTAGTCTGAGGCTGTTTTTCCCCTCCCCGTCTCAGACCAGAGATGTGTCTGGCCTCATGGCTTCTCAGCGAAACCCCTTGGTCTCCTCAGGTCTCTATCATATTTCAGGTGCACATGTGCTTTGGTTTAGAAGACGAAACGTTTTTAAATATTCCCAGGTCAACCTGGACCAAGTGTTGGCTTTGGCAACATCATTGGCTCCCATTGCTCAATGGCTAATTGAAAACCAAAACAATGTTGATCTATGAAGGGCCCCAGTCGGTAACTTTCTGTGATGGAAGTCCAAGGAACACATCAGAAATTTCATGGATAAAGTTGAGATATTTAAAGGAGCGCTATGTCAGAAAGACATAACACCCACTCAAATGTAAGACTTTTTAAGATCAACAATCAAAGGAATCTAAGACCTATATCACCACAGAAATGCATAACTTCTGTCCAGTCAAGTAGAGATAAATTTAAACTTATAAATGATGGATGCAAAAAAGCTAGCAGGCTAGCTAGCAAGGCTATGTTAGTGGTAGAGGTAGCATCAGCCTTTTTTCAGTAAAACAAAACAAAAAATCCCACAAAAAACCCAAAATAAAACATAAAATATATGAGATTAATGATCCTGATAAGACAAAATGTAAGACCCATGAAAAAAGAATTGGCATTATTTCAAGGCCTTAATTTTAGATACACTAAGCCTTTCAAGCTACAGGATGTAACTTTAACCTTTTTTTTTTTAACAACTGTCCCTATGTCGTTAAAGTTTGGTATGAGAAGGATAATCTGTGAAAAAAGAAATCAAGCTCCTCTGCATTCTCTCCGTGCTAACTAGAAATAACCAATCATGCCAGGAGGTGGGTCTTGGCACTGCAAGGATGCATCAAAAAGATGCAAGGTCTTGGCACTCAGGGACAGGTGTTGCAAGTCATGACAATATGCTATGAGATAGAAAATCTGTGAAAAGATTGATATCCTCTGCCTCCTTCCTGAAAAAATGCCAACCAAAAACAACCTTTCAGAGACAGGAGGGAGGGAAACAACTTACTTTTTTACAGGAAAGCTTTATCTGACAGTGCTAAGACCCACCTCCTGGTTCTGATTGGTTGTTTCTCATAACATACTGACACAATATCATGAGTTTAAAAAAAATATGTACAAATAAATATGTTATAAAAGATACATGCTGCTGGTGGTTCTAAGACTATTTCTAACTTTTAAGACTATTTTACCATTTTGAATTTAAAATGAACTGCAAAAAATATATATTATTTTATGTTTTGTTCTATAAACATGTGTTTTAGTTTACCCAAAAAAGGTGGGAACCTAAATGCACCATATATTTCTTTTGTCAACTAGATCGTGAACGCGTCACAACCTTACCTCACCTGGAGTCTCAGGTAACCCCTCCCGCTCGGAACCGACCCGGTCACCGGTGTCTCGGGGCGGATTTGGAGTAATTTGTCCCGGAGGTGTGGACGTCCATCAGACCAAAACACCCGGGAGAAGGCGTGAGAGAGAAGGCGGCATGGAGGGGCTGGATACCCCCCAAACGAAGGGGGTACGCCTTCTTTCACCGAAGATTAACAACAAAAACACACTAATATTCTCCTTTTTAGAGGTATTTTAAAGACAATTTAAGCTCAAAAGACAATAATCCTATATGGAAAGCCCTACATCTAAGTGCTCCGGCTGAGGCCGCTGCAGCCTCGGATCTTTGGAAAACTTAAACTTCCAAAACATGATCGAAAGAGTCACTTTAACTCCCAATTTTTCAGGCTTTTTTTTAATAACAAAAACTAGCAGATTAGATGTAGCAGTTGCTGTGTAGCATTCATTAAATCCATTTGAGAGCTATCCAAAGGGAAAACCCGGACAGTTTCCGTGATTAAAATAGCCTGCCTTCCTGTTAAATCTGTAGATTTTCCTTTTTTTGTTCAATATATGACTGGCTGCATTCTTTTCGGGGCCTATAGGAAATGCACAAATGAACTAAATTCATCAAGAAACGTTTTTACTTAAACTTAAAGAACAATATAAGAAACAACAACCGTTACTCTGTAACGCGACCTAACTGTATGTTAGCGAATCCAAAGTGGCTTTAATCACTAAAGAAACTTCACTAACTTTAAAAGTAAGAATGTTTAACAAGTCGTAGTTAAATCAGGTGGTGGGATAGTACGAATTTTCCGGGGTTTATGGCGGTAGAGTTAGCTAAACCGCAGCTTTTCCACAACCAAAACAAACCAAAGAAACGCTCTTCAACCGAAAACGTCAAACTTCCTGACAGCACAAAATATCTCCACCGGAACCCGCTACTACTCCTCCAACAAGTCACGGAAGCCGTTTAGCCGAGGTGGTGTCCATTGTTAACCAGAATGCCTGACTCTCGGTCGATCACACGTTTAAAAATGTTTCAGAGTTTCTCCCGGAGAAATTTCTGATTGACAAACTATCCAAATTAGCGCCGTCAAGATGCGGGGACGCGCTGTTACTCGGTAGACTGCTTTTCGCGGGGACGCGCATATTATTGGTGGGGCGGAGACGTTCTGTGACGTGCGTGAGGCGTTCAAGAGTAACGGAAAATTGAGATTTATTGAAAGTTGAAGTTACGTTTTGTGAATATTCATATGAAACCAGACATTTAGACACTAAAAATAAAAATACACATTTGCGTGCGTATTTCAGAGCCAAACCTCACTTTCTTCTATTTTGACACCATTCAAAAGAAATAAAAAAATTAACTGTGGACATGTAAAAGTTTAGTCATTATTCAAAAGTTTGAGACCAAGAGTCCGCAACCTTTACAATAAAGAAGTAATTTATTACAGAAGAGTATCAGGGTTATTTTAAAACATCGACTTTTTTCTCTTAATTCTGAATTTAATCACATATTTCTGACTTTTGACATCAGAAAAGTCAGAATTCTGAGAAAAATGTCAAAATTCTGAAAAAAAATCAAGAATCAAAAAAAAAGCAAAAAAAAATCTGAACTTTTTTAGTCGCCCTCATTATCTTCAGTACATTTTTGTCCTCAGTCCAGCCAAATAAAACTGGTTTAGTGCAGCATAAAATCAATGACCTTTGAAAAAGATATCTAATAGTTTTTCAAAAGTATCTACTGTAGGAAATTTGTTGTCAATTTAAAAAAACAACAGCTATTTTATTGGTTTTATATAGGTTTTAGAATAAAGAAAACATTTTACTATTGATTTAGCTGTTTGTTGTTATTTATATGAATTATTGTAATTTTGGTCTCAACAATACCAAAATCTCCACATAACTGGAAATCATTTGTAAATGATTGTTTTTAATTCCAGTACTTGAGTAGCTTTTTTTTAATTTACCAAATATTTTTTACTTTTACTTGAGTAAAAATATGTTAAAGTACCATTTTTAGATACTTTACTGAGATATTTATTTGTTGTGTTATATCTAATATTGCTAGTTTTTGTTTCAATAAGTTATTCAAGATGAAGAAATTTCCATTGTACATATCTATTTAAATACAAAACTTTCACAATTTTCTTCTAAAAATCCAATAATATACAGGCATAACAAAATATACTAAAATCATTGTTTATCCATACCATTAGTTAAATCTAGGAAAAATCAAAACAAAGATAGCTAAAGGTGATGATCAGATGAAGGATGGTCACTTTTCCACTTTCATAACTTCTTTTTAAGGACAAAATGCTACTAAATTATATGGATAATAGAACTACAATGAAAAGAAAAAACACATTAGAAACCCAGGGTTAAAGAAAAAGTCCAAGATTGAAACCAAGTTTGTTTTTATGCAAAAAACAGATGGGACTGTTTCGGTTATTATTAATAAAATAAGTTTTGCATCCCATAAAACATTTACTTTTGAAGATTGCAAGTGTTTAGAAACATAGGGTCAAAAACAAGAGTAAAGAATAAAGTGTGAATTAAACAAAATAAATATTAACACTACATGCAGCATAAATGTTTTTTTTTTGTTTGCATTTTTCTAAACACAAATACTTTGAAGGTTTTAAATACAAATTAGACTCAAGACAACATGAATTAAATCAACACCAGCATTTATTTATTTTTTTCCAAAAGCATGTAAAAAAAGGAAAACTTGATTGTGTACAGTGGTGGAGAGAAAAGAGAGATGCTTACATTTGAAACACAAGTATTAAAGGAAAACGGGGGAAAAGACTGTAAACAGTCCAAACCTCTTCTTTTTTATTTTTATTTTTTGCTGTAAGGCCGTCTCAACCCTCAGGTCAAGTCTGGAAAACGAAACACCTTCAGAGATGCATACATTATTATCGTCTCGGTGACAACAGCAATATAACAACATGTATGTCCAGCACAAAAAGGAGCAGACTCACAGATTTAACATCATCATCATGTCACACTGCAGTCATTCACCTGAGCCTCTGGGCTCCAGTGTAAATACGTTTAAACCAGTTTACATCAGTTTAAACCAGTTTACACTAGTGTAAACCAGTTTCTGCTTTACTCAACTTAAAGGTGTGCAGTTCACAGATTCTGCTGTTGTACCTTGGCAAACTGCAGAGGATGACAGAAACAGCATTTCTAAAAACAAGTCACTTGATTTTAAAGCGTTGAAATCGTAGGAACTGTAAGAGGAAAAACGTTTGGCTGTGGAAATGTGGATAAAAATGACGGCTGCTGGTTGGGTGCAGGGATCTTATTAAAGCAGCGGTGTCAAACTCATCTTCGTCTTGGGTCAAATCAAGATCACCAGTGTTCTGAAAGGCCCGGCTGTCCCAGAATGCATTGATAAAACCAGTCAAAATATTAATTAATTCTTAAAATTAAACAACATTGAACATCTTTTCAGTCCGTCCAGGGTTTCACATTTGTTTGTTCCAATCAAAGAGTTAATTGGTATTAATTTGTGACGATAAATGTAATTTTTTAAATTTCTATAATCTGACTGATGTCAGATTATTAAGGTTATTAAGATTATTATTGTTAATTATTATTATTATTCAGATTATTATTATTAAGACTGAGGCAGCTGTTTAGTACAAGTAAGAAAGAGAGCGCCACTGAAACCCAAATGTTTTTGTGAAAAATCTTCAATAAACTCGTAATTATGTGTGAAAAAGTTTAGGGATTTGTTCATTTTGAGTGAATTTCCACAATAATTTGCAAGAAACTGGAGGGACTGATTGATGTAATCTGGCAGAAAATAGATAAAGCCAGATTTGAATTAATTGGTAAAATAATGTTTAAGCACACTGTTCTCTTGCCGGATTTGGCCCCCGGGCCTCGAGTTTGACACGTGCTCTAAACAAAAAAAACATAACAAAAAAACATGAACTTCTTATGGGAATCTTGTTAAAACACAATCAGGTCAACTACTTATTCCTAAGGCTTGACTCTCTTTCTCTTTTCCGCACAGCATGCTCAGTTTCACAGTAAACTTTCAGTCACAAAACGAACTTTGTGTCATTCAAGTGTCAGCAATATTCACACATTTTAGGAAATTAGATGTTTAATTGGTGGAATATAAACATGGCGACGTCGATTAACTAGATTCTCTTGGGAGTTTTGAATAAAAAGCACTGCAGACCGAGGCAACATATTGAAAAAGGCTGTTAGGTTCTTAGGCAAATTACTCACAGGGCCCTCTTTCACTGACAAGCTTTCTCCAGCAGAGGGAGCTCTGCAATGGGGTTTGTAAGCATGAAAACTGCAAAAAACGAGCCTTTTGAGAATAGGTCCACTTGCGTAACTGCTTGGTATGCAACAGAAAGTATGAAGAGAAAGGCAATAATACAAAAGTGAATATTATCCACCTTTTTTTGGGATGGAAATGATGACTATCTAGTGGTATGAATGCCACACAATTTCTCAAAGATGCTTCATCTCTTACCCAAAAAGGTTTCATCCACATCTTTATGAATCAAAAACATCGAGTAGACTAATTCTTTAAGAATTTCGGATTAACAATCACAATCTTCACAAGACTTATCAATGACTAACATGCCTCAAACAACAGAGGAGCAACATTTTCTTGTCTGTTGTCACATATAAGCAGACAAGGCCTCAGTTTCCGTCGTGATTTTCAATATCATGTTTGGTAATTGTGTTTGCTTGTGCAAAGTGAGAGTACAGCAAGATGGAGAAGGAGGGAAACGCTCAACAGTCACAAACCACGGCTCTATGTACAGATAGCATACAAAACACAGGTTTCAGAAATTATTTCATATTCCGATAATAAAAGTACAGAAACGGGCTGCTACACTGCAAAAACACAAAAGCTTACCAAGTAATTTTGGGTGAGTTTCTAGCGCAAATATCTTAGTAAAATGGAAATAAGACAAAACTAACTTACAAGTAACTTCTCAGCAAGATATGGGAGCTTATTTTAAGTCAGTAATTCCTTAATATTAATTTTAAAAGCACTAGTTCTACTGGCAGATTATTTAAACTACAATAAAGCATTTTCCTCATATTATAAGACAAATAATCTGTCAATTAGCTAGTTGCTGGTGAAAACTGGCACTTTTTCATCAACGTTAAGGAATTATAAACTTAAAACAAGCTCCTATGAGTTCCTTAAAAGATACTTGTAAGTCAGTTTTGTCTTATTTCAAGCACTAGTAACTCAACCAAAATTACTCTGTAAGATTTTGTGTTTTTGCAGTGCATGCACTGATGAAACAAAACCGTTCACAACACAAGACGTAATTACAGTTTAAAGGTAAGGCTATTAAGACCCAGTCGTGCTAACATGCAAGGATAAGACTGAGAGAGGGAATTCAAAAACAAGAAGCGGATGAATTGAATATTAATAATAAAAAGTAAAACATGAGGTGAGCTGTTGCCGATGTGTGCGGTTGTTATACAGTACTCTGTACCCTGTTTGTTCCTGAATAAACCTGTAACAGCGTACCACAGCGAGGGATTATTGAAACTATGCATCGATCTTATTGGGTAAAAACTGACCTGAGTGCATGCATGCTCTGTTTGAAACATTGTTGCTCTGAAACTCTTCTGAAATGCCTGAGGATGTGGTAGAATACTCAAAAAAATGGTGCAAATTATTATCATTTCTTTTTATTATGAGAAGAAAAAGAAACGTTTTTGATGCGCTCCCCATTTTACACTGCAAAAACACAAAACCTTACCAAGTGATTTTGGTTTAGATTGTAGTGCAAATATCTTAGTAAACTTGAAATAAGACAAAACTAACTTACCAACAACTTTTCAGCAAGAAATAAGAGCTTGTTTTAAGTCAATAATTCCTTAATATTGATTAAAGAGTGCATGTTCCACTGGTGCCGTTACCTAGCAACCCCAGCCAAGCCCAGCCCCGTTACCTAGCAACCCAGTTTGAGTTCCACTGGCAGTTTATTTCACTTTAAGTAAAATAATCTGCCAATAGAACTAGTAGATTTTCATCAATATTAAGGAATTATTGGCTCTTATTTCTTGCTGAAATGTTACTTGTAAGTTAATTGTCGTTATTTCATATGAACTAAGATATTTGCATTACAAACTAGACCAAAAATACTTAGTAAGAATTTGTGTGGGTCTTTTTTAGTGCAGGGAACAAATTTGGTCACAATCAACTATCAATTCCAGAGGAAAGAGGAAAATAAAGGTGTAAAATAATAGTCGATTAAAATCTCCAGATGTTTTGATGCTATGGGTCTTTTCTAAGCAGTTTGTGCATGTTTCTGTTCAGATGGCGTTTTTTAAAAAAGCGCGTGGTCAAATTAACTGCCCAGCATAATGAGGCATGTGTTCATCGCAAAACATGCTGGAGGTGTTCAAAAGGACAAAAAAAAAAAAAAAAAAAAAAAAAAAGGCAGGTGTGATCATGGCGACTTTGTGATGGTGTCCGACTCCTTGGAAGCCCAGAGCTCTTTGTGCTGCTTGCGTCCGAAACCCTCGTCGTAGTTGCCTTTGCTTTTGAAAAGCTGCTGGAAGTGGGGCTTGCAGTAAAACTCGCCCTGAAGAGCTGCGAAGGAGCCGAGGCTGCGGAGCAGGACGGGATCACAGAGTTACAAAGGAAGCTGAAGGAAGGAATCATATAACCGAAGAAAACAAAGAAAGCCAAGCGCATTATTCACCTCAGCTTGGCTTTGCAGTGCTTGCAGCAGAAGCACGCTGAATGGAAAACCAGGTTGTTGGCAACCAATCTCTCCATCGGGTAGACTGTCTTCTCACATGTTGCACACACTTCCTTTTGGGTCTTAAAGCTGAAAGACTGAACACATCAAGATATAATTTAATGGGAGCGCCACGCAGTGCAGTGAGAAAGTATAAATACTGCAGGGTTTCCCTCAGTGTATCAGAAGCCTGGCGGGCCACCAGGCTTTACTTGCGCCCCCACCAGGCTGAGAAATGTCTGTTTGTTTCTTGTAGATTGTTTATACATCAGTAACAGAGACAGCAAAGACGGGAAAAATCGAGTCTGTTTGGTGAAATGTTGGGAAGCACAATGACATCATAGTGTGGTCAGTATTTGAACACATAGGGAGATTAAATGTGCAGGACTTTGGTCAACAGCTGTTGTTTTAAACGAGCTTAGGGCTAAAACAATTAATCAGATTAATCGTGATTAATCGATTAATAACTCCCTTTAACCTGTCATTCACAGGTTGTCATTCACAACGAGAGGACCCAAATCTGGGTCCTCTCGTCGTGAATGACAGGTTAAGAGGAATGACTCATATATCTGGTTAGTTCTAAATTTAGAGCATCCAGACTCAGAAAAGGTTTACAGAAAAACCTTTTTCTGTAAATATGTTCTAAACAGAACGCCTCAAGAGTTTTAGCTTCACCTGGTTCAAATTCACCTGGTGAAAATGATCCTGTTTAGCACCGTTTTCTATGTTGATGTTTTTTTTTTTTTGTTTTAGCTGTAGATGCATCCTTTGCTAAAAATAATAAATTGTACACAAAAGAAATGCTAATTTATTTCATTTTAGGCAAAAAAAAGTGTTTAGAAATAGATGCATTTCTAATATTGTATAAAATAAGCTTAAGTGGTTAAATGAAAAATCTGCAGAACGTGCCAATTTCTTTTATCTGGTTAATCGATTAATCGTCAGAATAACTGATTACTAAAACTGTTAAATGTGCTATATAAATAAATTTATGTTGACTTTTCTGTCCAGATTTGCCAGTTTCTGTGGGTTTAGTGTTTTATCTCCATGTTCATGTGACGAGTTTGGAAAATGTCACAAACCAGAAAAACAAAAGAAGCAGAGAGCAGTGAAGGCATCACCGGCTGGTTACCTTCGATCGCTGGACAGATTTATCTTCAGTGTTGGTTCTGGTGTCCTGAAAAAAACAAGAAAAAAACATATTTGTTATTTCAGCTAATATTTTAAAACACCCCAAAGCTTCGATGTATCTACAAATTCATTATAAATGGCAGAAGATGATTGGATTAATGGTCTACAGAGCGGTTTTTCTACCTTTACCAGTGTGTTTGTGTCATGAGTCTGATCTGTTTCTCTCCCCCCAGTTTGCTTTTGCTCCATCTGTCTCTCTGCACCCCGGGGAGAGGATCAGGTGCCTCCTGTCTGCACCGAGGCCTGAAAATCAGCTTTTCTCATCTCATTACGAGATTTATCAGCTTAATGTACGGCTTAAAAACTAAATGTCTGATTTTTTTTCATTCCAGATTCAATGTTTTTAATTTTTAAAATCACTTTCTTTTCTAAATTGTGTTTCTAAAGAAATGACCAGAGTTTGGTAGTAACTGGTCATATTTTCTTCAGGAAGTTTTTGGAAAAATGTACTTTTATTAGTATTTTTACTACGCTGTACTTTTTACTTTTACTTCAGTAATTTTATTAAGAAGTATTTCTACTCTTACTTGAGTAAAATTTCTGGATTTTCTCCCCATTGAATGTTTTTAACCAAACATTCAGCAGACACAGACCTGTAGTTTTTCTTTACATTTAATCAGTTTTTTATTTAAAAAAAATATGTGGAAAAAAATATTTTTTGTTACTTATATGAATTATCATCATTTTGATTATTAAAATACCAAAGTTTCCACTTAACTTTATATTTTGGTCCATCTAGTGATGTAATTTTTAAATATTAAATTATTGATAATTTGATCAGTTTTTTGACCAGATACTTTTTTTACTCTTAATTGAGTAATTTCTTGTTACTTTTACTTGAGTAAAAATATGTTGAAGCAGTGCTACTCTCCCCACCTCTGGAAATTACAAATGACAGAAAATATATTTTTAAAGTGTCTTATTTTAATAATCCCTTCTGTGAATCATATGATGGAGTATTAGGGTCAGGCTAATTTTTGTTAAAACTATCAAAATGTGGCGATAATATGGGCAAGAAAACATGCATTTTACCACAAAAACATATTAAAATTAAGAAAAGGAAGTTGTTTTAATGAAAAAAAAAACATACAAAAAAGAAGAAATAGTTGTGCTACTGATAGTAATTTGATACTGATGTGTTGAAGAAGTGTTTCTTTATCTGTAAAGCTTATACCAAAGTATAAGTTCACAAGATGTTCAACTTCCCTCATTTAATTTTTTTTTTACTATTTTTCACATTGAAGTTCTCATGAAATTACTACTTCAGTCTCCTACAGCTTTATTCTGGTAATTTTCTGACTTTATTCTTGTTATTTAAATTAAAATTATATTGTAGCCTAGCTCTACAAGAGCCCCAATAAATAAGTGGAAGCTGTCAAACGCGTTTGTCATACAAGATGGCGGCCTTGGGTGGACCTACATCACTCGTAACTATGGAAACTAAAAAAAAAATCCAGATTTTCCAAAAATTAAATCTTCAAACACCAAAAGAGTTAATTTATTGATAAAACTGAGCCACAGTTCAATGGTTCGTGATTGATATAGAGAAGCATTTACCACACTGTTTCTGTAAGTTGGTATTTTAACGTCCTTATTCAAGACGTTTCCATCAATCAGGTGAAATTTTAGCAACGATCACAACTAAAGCAGATAATAAACAGAAATGGACTGAACGGCTGCCGCAGAAAAAGCTCAGTAGGAGCAAAAACTGGCAGCTTCTGTTGAGGAAGAAGGGGAAAGTCCACTGGAAACCTTTCTAAAAGCTTCTTATGTAAGTTTGGCTGGAGATCAATGTGTAAAAATGGGAGTTTGAGGCTAGTAACAGATGCACATGGTAAGAGCTGCAGCATAATTTTACAGATTAATATTTGCATAACAAATGGAGCCAATGTTCACCAACATGCTAGTGGTAAACCGTATCAAACTGGTAGTGCCAACATGCTAGTTATAGCCACCATCCAAATGGTAGTGTCTAATTTTTATCTAATTTTTAATTTATTAGCTTACTTAATGCAGTAAGTGAATAAGCTAGTGATATTTCACATCCAAATGGTAGTGTCAACATGCTAGTCACTCGAAATGCTAGTAATAGCCCCATGCTAACAATAGCCTAATTGCTAAAATTAGCATTTTATCAATTTTTTTAATTATTAGCTAGGTTTAGCATACTTAATGGAGCAAGTCAATTTAAGTAATGCTTGCATACTGAGTTCAGTAGGTCACTGGTGGCCATTATGCTAGTTAATTACTTTCCTTAATGGTTGATCATTTGTATCTACAGCAACAAAAATACCATCTACCAATCTTGTGATTATTTTTTCATTAATAAATGGATAGCAAAAGGTCATTAATAGGAGATTTAATGAACCAGGTAAAGTTAAAAATGCTGCCTGAACATATTTACTACAAAATGTTTTTCATTTTAAATGCAACATTTGTTTATTTTTGTAGAGTTTTAGCTTAATTAATGCTCTGACTATATAGTTTTTTTTTTTTTAGCTAAAGGTCGTTTTAAAGTGTGTATCCTTTAAACGATTAATCGATTACTAAATTAGTTGATGATTATTTCAATAATTGATTATTCACGATTAATCGTTTGAGTATAACTAACCAGACACATCAGTCATTCGTGTTAAAGGAATCTATACCGGAAACATTTTAGCATCATATTTTGCACCAGTCTCAGCTGTTATCCTAACTCAACAATGTGCAAGACATTTTGACGTAACTTTATTGATGAAACACTTCACAAACAGACAGGAAAACAAAGGGTGTTGCCTGCACTCAGGACAACCGGATGACATGTTTTTGTAGCGATTAGTTAATTAACAGTGAAGCCATGCATCTTCCTGTAGATGCAATCACATCGCAACAGTCAAGCATGTCCTCCTCATCCTCGGTTCCTCCTGAGAGCAGTCATTATGTTGCTGCTAGCTTTCAGACAGCTAATGCGTTCTGATTATCAAGCACACTGCATGCTGCACCACTTCCTGTGGTTGTTGTACACATGCTGAACCAAAAAGACTTTGATCTTCTCCAGAAACTGTTGAAAATTAAGCTTAAATTTAAAGTTTTTGCAGGAGAGGTATAGCTTCTTCACAGGAGAGCTGCAGTAAAATCTTGTAATTGCAGCCATAAAAGGAAAATCGACTGTTATCAAACTTATATTTTTCACATTCATCTAACATGTATTTAGATTTGCATGTGCCATCTTGGTCTGTCTTTGCCATATATGTACATAAGCCTCAGTTTCCTCAAACTGCTCAAATGTGGCAGGAACTTGTTACGACACATCTGTTTCTCCTGTCCTGCAGACAACGAGAAAAGTAACCCAGTTGCAGTCTTATTCTCACTGGTAATTGTCTGCTGACAATTACTTCCCAAGTTTCACCGCAAAAAAAGGTTGAAGAAAACTAATGGTTCGCGTGATACCAATCAATGTGGCCTCAATAACTTAAGGGGAAATGAAAACCCTCTGTGAGCAAAAAACTAAGTGTTCATAAAGAGGTTTTATAGTGGAACTAATCCTCTCTGAACCAGCACTGTTTTAGCTGTGTGTGAGAAACTTCAGCCAGCTGGAGTCTGGTTATCTTACCAAACAAGGAGCACTTTCAGCTCAAATCGTCTTGCAAAAGAGCTTCAACTCTTAGCTCACTGCATCAATTCCTCTCTCTGAGCCTCCGCTTGGGCTGTAATCTCACCTCCACATGCCAGCCAGCGTGTGTTTGTGTGAAACACACCCCGGGGCCGAGGGGATTGATTACAACAGGTTCCTCTGTTCTCTTTAACGGAGCTTCTGGGTATCTGCTTTGAGATTTATGTTCAACATTTAGGAGGCCGCTTAATCTCACTTCTTAGTCACTGCTGTGCATTAAACAAACTAGACATGACTGAGGGTGTTTCCCCAACTGATAATCAAGTAAAGAAACCAGAAACTGTGAAAATGTGCAAAAGCATTTCACTCCAACTCAAGAAAGTAGATGTGAAACAATGCAAAAACACAAAATCTTGCCAAGTATTTTTGGTCTAATTTCTAGTGCAAATATCTAGGTAAACTTGAAATAAGACAAAGTAACTTATAAGTAACTTTTCAGCAAGATATAGAGACTAGTTTTAAGTAAATAAAATAAAAAAGTTAATAAGAAAAGTGCTTGTTCTATTGGCACTTTTTTATTAACTTTTGCAGTGAATATATTGCAACTTCAGTAAGGAGGAGCAAAACCCTGTAAAATACAGAGCGTGGTTCTTGTTCTGCAGTAGCTTGGTACCAACCTTTAGTTAATGTTACTGCATTTATTTAGCTTATTTAAGTTAAATAAGTCCACAAACATTTAACTAATATCCATGTTTCACTGGGGAATGAATATGGCAGAACACAGAGGCCATTTCTCTTCAAAATGGACACATATCCATTTTCCAAGAATCACAAATCTAATTTGTTGCGATTCAGAATCAATATAAAATGTCCCAAAATCGGTTTAAATAAATAAAACAAATTTTCTGGCTTTTGGTCTCCATTTTGTGACGATGCTGGACGTCCTGACGTCGCCAAGCAGTTGGTACTGGCACCAAAACAAAAAGGAAATGGAAAGAGAAAGAGCGATTCAACCGGTCTCGTCTTTGTTGAAGGAAAAACATTTCGACTCATTTTGATTTTTACTGAATGCCCAAGGTGTCCAGGCTTGACATGAGCTGTGCAAAGTTTGCAAAACAAAGATTAGGCACTTCAGGAATATCACAAATGTGAGGAACCAAGCTGTGTTTTTTGCTGAAAAATAACCAAGGTATTTTTACACTTGGTAGTTCAGTAGACTCAGTTAAGCTGAGGACTAAAGTTGCAACATTTGTTACATTTCCAGTTGCTGCAGTTCCTTTTCACACTGCACTGAGTCAAACAAACCAAACCCCTAGAAAAAAAAAACAAAAACACTTCCCCTCCTCGCCTGTGGGGGCGCTGCACCAAGAACCACTGAAGGACACGACACGAAACCTTCAGAAGAAGACATGACTGAATCTTCCTTGTTTGGTAACAAACACAAGCCATTTCTCACTCTAGCCCTAGACTCTGTAGTTTGTCTTGGTTGCATTTACCCGCTTTAGTCCGCTTGGCATTCACAAATGCATTCGAACCGCACCAGAGTTCACTTCAACTGAACTGAGATTGAGGTTTGTAGGTGGACCAAAGTTCGCTTTTTTGGTCCAATTCAAGTTAAAACGCACCAAACAAAGCTGGTGTGAATGCACTCTAAATGTTAAATGAACTGCATAAATGCTAACAGGTATAAATCTTCTTATCTAAGCAGCAGCAGCTGCTCTAAATACGGGCCTGTGATGGATGACTGCGGCCTCCAGCTCCCACTGAATGACATGTTTGGATTGGAAAAGTCGTAAATCCTACTCTTTTTTTTTTCCAGTGAAGGAATTTAAAGATACAGCTAAAGATGGCATGGACTAAAGCTAGAGGTTCCTTCTTGTGCAAACACAATCCTTCAAGCCAGGTCATGCAAGTACTACAAAGACAAACCATCTTTACATTTAAACTGCTGACTGACTGGAAAAAAACAGGTATTTCACATCAGATTATCTCTGAATGCACAGCGTAGGATGACTCACTGCTGCAGGGCCCTTTTAAGGAAGCTTGAATGTTAAAAATGTACTCTGTCAGCCATCCAAACATTCACTCTCCTGTTCCTTATTTTTAGAAACGCAATCATTGTATAATCATTGTGACAGTAGCTTGAACACAAACAGCTCAATTCAATGAAACAGCTGTCCAGAAGTTTGTCTTAAAGCTAAACTCAGCGGAGAATATTTTCCTGTTCGGAGCCAAGAGTTACTGCAGATTTCATATCTGCTTTTGTGTGTTTTCGTTTTGGATCTCCTAAATCACTTTGCTGGAAAAGAAGACAAATATAAATCAATAACTAAACATTTAGAGACCGAGACAAGAAGCCTGGGAAAATACTCCCAACTGGTATGAAGTTTCCAGAAAGTAAAACTTGATGCTGATTAGCCAGCTGCAAAAACTGATTAAACTTGTATGAATTGGACTCATTTAGAGAGGTTTAGTTCAGGATTCAGCTCTCCAGTCTGCAGAGTAATCACATCTAGCAACATGGTGAAACGTCTGGTCAGCCACTATTTCACTTCCCCAGCTGAACTTCCTGCTGGACCCAGAAAGTGACGGGGCATGTTTCTGCACCGGGTGGCATCCATCGCCATGTCTGCATGTCATGTCTCACTGACTCAGCGGACAGGTCTCGTTTTAACTTCCTGTCTGACGAGGAAGAGCTTCAGGAGCCACGTAATTATGAGATAATAAGCTGCCAAATAACAGAACGTCGTGCTTTTAGTAACTCACAGATAAAACTCAAGAATAATTTCTAAAAAAAAAGGTTATGCTGATTGTTTACTGTCTGGAAATGTCCAAAGTTATCGATTAATGAGTTAATCCAGAGTTGATTGATATTATTGATCGACCAATGATTAATTGATAAGCATCCATTTTCATAAAATGTAATGTTTCTCTTGTATTAAGAGGGCCAACTGTCTTTTCAAAAAATAAGACAGTTGAATTAAAAATAGAATCAAGCTAATATATTCTAATAATTTCTGTATAATAACATCTGTATTTTAACTTAAGGAAATTGTCGAGTGTTTTTATTTCAAAACAGAACCGCATGAAGTTAATTTTCATCCCACCCGCACTCTGTTTGGACCGTTTCTCTTTTGGATTCTCATAATTGTGAGCTTATTGCAAATTTTGCTCAAAAATTGGCAAAAATCATTGGATTTAAAGGGGCAGTACGATGCATTTTCCAGGCACATTGTGCCATTTTATAGCATAATTAAACAGATCATTTTATTTGTAATAATGCTATATATACAAAATATAATACATAATTAAACACCTTGAAATTGGGCCTCTATCCTTTTAAAAACTCCACCTTCAGGAAGTCATCACAACATGGCTCCTTTATTAACCCTTTAACAACGTTTCTACCAGCGCTGCACTGAGAAGAAGCTCCTCTAACAAGCTCAGCTGATGTTTGCTAATTGCTGCTGGCTAGTCTGAAGGAGCTGATTGGGGGACGCTCAGAGGAGGAGCTCAGAGGAGGAGCTGTGCCTCGGAGGGGGAGCTAGGTCCACCCAGGCGTCTTACACAGCCTACTGGTTGCCATGGAGATTATAGGAATACAGCAACACTCCATGTTTGCTTTTGATGAGGGAGTGACATTATAACATAATGTAAAGCTCAAAATATTACATTTTACACGACACTGCCCCTTTAAGTGACTGCTAACTCCCACCTGCAGGTGGCAGTATTTCTTACTTCTGCTACCTCAGCCTCATTTGATGTCAAGTAACAAAAGGGGAGCAATTTCAGTTCTTCAATTAATAAAAATGTTTGTGTCTCCCATCTGTCTGCTTGTTATTTCTTTCTCATCTTTGTGGAAGGGATTTAAAGAAAGAAACATCATGAAATTCTTTACAAATATTTCTGAACTATACGACTAAACAATAGCAAAATCCTGGAGGGATTGTTGATGTAGGTCATCCATTCAACCCAAATCGACTATTTGGTTACATGTAAAAATGAGAGTGGGGAAGTTCAGAGCTCAAGAATAAAGCAGCCATTTTATCTTCCTTCTTTACTTACATGAGTTAGCTTTAATGTAGCAATAGCACGTTTGATCGGAGTCAAGTCATTGGGTTTTGAGTAAGGAAAAAAATTAAAAATTTCATCACATATTTCCACACTCAACACTTTTTAACTCGTTTTTAAAAGTACAAGAGCAAAAGGTTCAATATTTGTCCTCAAAAACAATCCAGACTGGATGTAATATTTTTCCATACCTACATTTTTCTTAAATTCGTAACTTTTTAAAACTTTTTCAGACAAACCGTGTCTAAAGCTTGTCTTAAATGTCAATTTTCCTCAACAAAAGCTGATTAGAACCTTCTTAAAAATGATTTTGGCCAAACCTTCATGGAGGAAAAGCAGAAAATAAACAACGAAATGAAGCACAGTTCTCATTTCAATCCTATTTGCATGTAGCAATTCTGAGAAATAGCGTCCAGAGAAAGTGACACTGGCTTTTCAGCAGTAAAGTAAGCAGCTTGTGATATTTGACAATGCAGAAAGTTGACTTCCCTTTTTTAAAAAAACGTTTCTGTGAAACGACTTAAGATGCTCTGATGAATAAATAAATATAAATATCTGTTCTTGGATGAAACACAAAATATGATGCCTTTGAAATAAGAAAAAAGACCAAAGACAAATGCTGGTTTCTATTTTTTCTGTTTGATATTTTAATAAACATAACCAAAGGCCGACTGGATGCTTTAAAAACATGCAGCATCTTGCAGCTTTGCTTCTGCAACTTGATTTAAGGTGGCTTACGAAACTTCTACAGCTGATCAGATGCTATCACAGAGGGGAGAAAATGAAATATTTCACAATCAAATTCTTCAGTGGAGCATGTCTCATCCAGCCCTGGAAACAAACTAAAACACAACTAGCATGCAAATATCTGCTTTGCAATCGCAGCAAGATTTTCATTCCAACCACACAAGGTACAAAGACGATGAACCAAGAAACAATCTTTCACTTATTTATTGAAGTGATTCCCTATGCTGCAGTAAGTATTTGTATTTTAAAACGTGTCATAATTGAAAATAAAACATGCTGTGTAGGTTTCTAAACAAGCTGTTCAAAGGGTTCGGTACCTGACAGCAAAAGAAATGTGAGACTCGGTATCAGGTTCAGCCAACAACAAAATAAGAGCTCAAATGACATTATGACATGGAAGACGAAGCCTAAAAAAATCTATTTTTAATTTAAAACTTCAGATTTATCCCCAGGGTTCGTTTTACACGTGAATCTTCTCAGGAAATGGAAACGAATGATACAAATCAGAGTGAAGGAATGTGGTTATCTGCAGAACACTTTCATGCAGGCCTACCGACGCCATGATGGAAGAAACAAACCACAACAACATGTCCTTATAGAAACGGCGGCTTCTTCTGTGCAGAAAGACGTGAGTCAACTGGAAACTCACAGCTGAAATTCAGTAAAAATATGTTTTACTCTAAAGAAAATACAAACATCAAATCAAACTATCTATCATTTGGTTTGAACCTCTAAGTCTTTTTTTAATGTTTTAGTGCTTTTAATAATTTCAATTAAGACCCGAGTTGGGCAGTAACTAGTTACATTTACTCAGTTACATTTACTTGAGTAACTTTTTTTTTTAAATGTACTTTCAGGAGTGTTTTTACTACACTGTACTTTTTACTGTTATTTGAGTAATTCTGTTATGAAGTATTTCTACTCTTATTTGAGTAAAATGTCTGGATTCTTTACCAACTGAGTGAAAAAAAACATGTTTTAACCAAAAACTTATACTGTTATTGTCATTTTCATAAAATACCAAAATTTACACTTAACTTTATATTTTGGTCCATCTGATTATGTAACTTTTAGATGTTAAATGATTGATAATTTGATCAGTTACTCATTACTCGAGTCGACTTTTTTTCTTGGGTGGTTAGTTTTTACTTTTACTAGAGTAAAAATATGTTGAAGTAGTGCTACTCTTATTTTGTTTGCATTTGTCTTAAATTTATTGTTTGTCTATGACTTTGTCTATTCTTTTATTACACTACAGTCAATAAAGTCAAACCAAACCAAAATTAGTACATCAATTGCCTACAGCTCCATCTGTCATCTGCTTTTTGGGTGAACAAATAAGACCTGAGACATAGATTCCGATATTTATCCAAAACAAGAGGCAGCAGTGCCTCTGAGATACTGAAAATCAGACAGTCTGAGAACTGTGGCAGGAAATGAAAGTTAGTGTAGTTAAGCCTAGGAGCCATATGCTGGCAAAATAATTAACAACCGATCAGGCTGTAGCGCCTCGCATGGATGAAAAGTGTCTTTGAGAGATCAGACAGCTGAAAGAAACTGCTTTATAACACAGGAAGTGAAACTCTCTTAGTGGGATGTTTATTATGCCTTCATACAGAAATAAGAAGCCGGATTAAAGTGGAGTCATGCAGTAATAGGGGATATCAGATGTCATTAATAATTTTACAATATGCAAAGGCTGTTTACTGTTAACGGTACACCAATGGTTTGAAACGTTACGTATTAAAGCACAAAACTATCCAAGTGCTTTTAGTGGGATGTCAAAAAATGTGACTGGAGTTTTCCCAATTTTTCAGGTACTGCTCCTTACAATTGGATCATATTGCAAATGTATGTTTTAGCCACTTTTTTATAAATAAATGACATTTTAGCGCTGCATTTTATGTTTTATGATACCCTGACTCAAACTCATACTTGCTCATGTATGCATGGAAATTATTTTCAAATTAAATTATACCAAAGATAATCCAAGAAACAATGGCCCTGACATGCTGTCCAACATCATATATACCTATATTCTAATGTATTTATTAGATATAGAAGGAGATCCAACTGATACGAATTAATATGTCAGCTATAACACCTAATTTGTAAGGCAGTTACAACCCTGTGCTGCTACGCTTGACAGAACAAAACAATAACACTATGTTCGGCAACAAAGCGGTTTCCAAATCAGGAAATGGAAAGGAGGGGATTAGATTAACTGTTTATAAGATTAAAAACAACAGCAATCACATCTAAAAAAGTGTTATAAATGTCTTATTTAATACAGCGTTTTAATGTATAAATTAGCCTTTAAGCTAGCGAACCAGACGTTACAATTGGACGTTGCACTGTTAGCATTTTAAAGACCCCCGGTGGGGGGTATTTAAATCTAAGCCAAACAAGGATAAACACTTCGCTGAAATTAGAACTAAATAAAAACAGATGTTAATAAGAATCAGCATCCTGGACGGTGGATCATTTCAGAATGGACAGGCATCATCACCTCACCTCAGAGGGAGAGAGAAAGAGAGAAGAGGCTGCAGACACGGTGCAAACCAACGGACAGAGAGGAAGAAAAAGCAGGACTCACCATCTGCGCTACTTGTCTGCGGTGCCCCGGCTAACAGTGAAATCGACTGGCTCAGAAACTGGACTCAAAATGTTGTCCCCAATTTCTTCTTGTGGTCTGGTAGGGTTTTGCCGTTGGAGCTAAGCCTGCTTGCCGGCGAGTTTCTACCCTCTGCTCCGCTCCTCGTCTCGGTTTTCAATACAACCGTTTTCTTCGTCGGCAGGATGTCGCACGCTATTGGCTCGCATCTGTTCCAGACATGTTCACGTTCTGTCGAACAAAATGAAACTACGTGAGAAATACAACGTTTTGTCGCCACGAGCGAGATTTCAGTAATTTTAAAAGGACATATTTACGATGAGCGTAAGGTTTTTACTTAAGGTGATGGCATTTGGTTAAAATTAAATTGTGTTTGTATCTGAGTCATCACAAATGTACTTTTATTGATGGTTATGATGTCCGACTTTGCAAGGCGCTCCTGAACATGTCATGTCTAATTCTGATAACGGTGCCCTAAATAAGCGGTTTGTCCAAAGAGCAGAAGTGGGTAAAATACCCCAAAATTGCACTCAAATAAGAGGACTACTTCATGATATTTTAACTCAAATAAAAGTAAAAAGTATACATCCAAAAAATTACTCAAGTAAGAATAAAAAAGTATTTGGTAAATAGGTTTCTCAAGAACGAAATTGATCAAACCATAAATTGTTTATTTAAAAATTACATAATCACAGATCATAATATAAAGTTACGTAGAAATGTTGGTATTGTATAGACCAAAATAAAACTGATTAATATAAATACCATAGCTAACAACAATAGTTAAAATTTTCCAAATAAATACACGTAAAAGTATGTTAGCAGTAAGCTAGCAGCTACCTAATCCGTCTTCAGAGTGCGACTTAAACTGCCTGATAGAAAAAACCAGCGGGAAGAAAAAAATATAAGAGATTAAATAGTCGAGCAAAATGTATCATTTGTTTTTAACATTTTAAGTCAACTTGCATTTTAAAATTAATTTGACATGACTGTGATTGGTGCAATCATGCCTTGAGATGAAGAGCAGTCAGCCATTTAAGGAAGAAACTACTCAAAGCAGCTGGACGACACCAAAGCTTTAAATCAAACATGTTTTTTTATTTGCGATATACACTTATGCCGTGGAAAGGCACTCCACTAAAACATGAATACAATACACAAAAAGAGCCACACATAGTTGCTTTGACATGTTCATTTACCTGTGAACTGAAGTTTTGTAGTAAATGAATGCATGAGCTTTGCAAGCATAAAGATGTGTGACAATGCATCTGGAACTGCATTTCTTTATTTTTTTTTACTGACATTAGAATTCACAGCTTTTATGCTCGACTTGACTAACAGTAACATCAGCTTGGATGGTATGTGTACAGTTGGTGTTTATGAATTGTCTGTGCTGAACAAACCTCGAGTCCAAACCAACTTTTCTGACCACTTAAACCAAAAAGGCTACTTCTTTCAAGCTCTGATCTGCTCTGCTACCGGCCTAGACGGACCAACTCTTGTTATGGAGCTGAACATATGGAGCGCTAAGATGTGCTAACTTTAGTTATCCCATCGGCTCTTCCTGCGTTTCGGCGGGTCGGGAACAGCGAAGCTATCGTCTCCCCTGTCCCTCCCCTCCCCGCTTCCCCTGTCCCTCCCCTCCCCGCTCCCTCTGTCCCTCCCCTCCCCGCTTCCCCTGTCTCTCCCCTCCACGCTTGCCCTGTCTCCGCCATCCCTGTCCCCTCTCCGGTCATCTCTCTCTCTTCTGCTTCCGTCGCCATTCCGGCTGTCGCTGTGGCGGCTGCTGTGGCGATCCCTGTCACCATGGCGGTCGCGATCTCTGTCTCCGTGTCGGTCCCGGTCACCGTAGCGATCCTCGCCGCTATGCCGCTCGCTCCTGTCGCTGTGGCGGTGATGGCCGTCGCCGGGGCGACCCTGGGACTCCCCGTGTCGATCCCGCGGGGTCTCTCTGTGTGTCGGGGGTGCGGGTGGAGGGCTGCTGTGCTGTGAGCCGGTTGGACTGGCGGGCACGGAGCTCAGGGAGCCGGCGCTGGTGAAACCAGGTATTGAAAAGGCGGCCATGTTGGGTCGTTCAGAGCCGTTGGCGGCCTCTGTTGGCACCGAGTTCAGGCTGCCGGCGCTGGTCCAACCGGAGGAGCTGTTGGACTTGGTGCTGAGCTTCGGAGGGCCGCTGGTTGCCGCCACAAAGTGGCTCTTATACTGAGTCTAAAACAAAACCAGACACTGAAATAAATGATTGGCTGTATGCATGAATTAAAAAGGCTGCTGATACCTGAGTTTTTTTTATATATATCTTTTTTTGGAGAAAATTGTTTCCACTATTTGTAATTTTCAACATAAAATTAAAGGTGATCTATTATACTTCCTTAAACAGGTTGGAATAAGTCCACGGGCTTTACAAAACACGATGACAAACAGCACCTGGAAAGCTTGTTTCAGTGCAGACATGCGGTCCCCCATCGCCCCAGTTGTCGGTTTGCTGTAGCCTTCAAAGCTACTAGCGGAAGACAAGCTGCTGCTACGTTCCTGCAAGGAAATATTTTAAACGTTAAATTTATTTATTTAAATCACAATTCACAGTAGGGCTGGGCGATAAAACTAATTTATCAAATCTTTGGTGTTGGAAGATTTAATTTTTGGAAAATCTGGATTTATTTTTTCACCAATGCACTCCTTGGGTTTCCATAGTTACGAGTGATGTCATCTTGCTTGATGAGCGTTTTTTGTTGTTTTTTTTTCTCTTTTACAGCTTGTATTATTAATTGGACTTTAATTGCAGGTCAACTTTACAATAAAATGTACGATCCAGGCTAAGATTTTGTTTTTCAATAAAAATTAAGTAATGTTTTTAAAAAGAACACAATTATAGTCATTTAAATGTCTTAATATTACCAGAATGAAGACGTAATATTTGGAGAATGAACTCAACAAAAAAAATAAAAAATAAAAATATTCAAGCTTTTTTCCCATTAAAATTCATGACTATATTCTTACAATTAAACAAAAATGTTCATACCCTGACCATAATAATTTGAAATACAACTCACAGAAGGGATGGTTGGGAAAAAAAGTTACTTTTTGGAAATATTTTCTGTCATTTGTAATTAATTAAAAAAAAGATTAAAATCGGATCTGGTTTGAAAAAAAAAGATTTTATTTTAAGTCATGTTGCCCAGCCCTAATTCAGAGGTATTGTAATGTTTGACATTTTTGTGCTGTTATTTTAACACCATGAAAAGCAGATTCAGTTTATGTGGGCCAGTGACTTACAGAGCTGTCGGACCCCAGACCCGGTCTCTCTTTGTAACCAAGGCCGCCTCCACCGATGTTCAGCTTCTTTCCTTTTCCTCCCTTAAACCGCGATTTCCTGAACCAGGGATTCTGGGGGAGATCAATTTAAATACAAATTACACAAAAACACAAAATCTTACCAAGTATTTATGTCGGGCAAATATCTCAGTTCATTTGAGTTAAAGCAAAACTAACTTACAGGTAACTTTTCAGCAAGAAATAGGAGCTTTATTTTTAGTAAATAATTCCTTAAACTGATTCTCCTGGATATAGATCTACTGAATGCTAAATAATATAAATATATTATTACACTGGAATGACAACGACTCTTTCACTACAAATGATTATTTATATATTGGAGGGGTAAGCTGGACAAACTCGGAACAGTTTGGAAGCATTTAATTCGTATGTGAGAAAATGGGGATAAAAGATCAGACTTTGAACTGCTCAAATCTATAGAGACCGTTTTTAAGTTGGCTTTTTGTTTATAATGTATATCACATTACATTCAAATATGGATTGTGAAATGTTTTTGTCATAAATAATAAAAAAATAAAAACAATTGTGGAAAAAAAATCCTAAATATTAACAAAAAGTACCAGTTTCTCTGGTTCACTTATAACATGGGAAAAATATCTCCCTATAAATGAAATAATCTACAGAGGAACTAGAACTTTTTCATCAGTATTTACAATTTATTTTTACTTAAAACAAGTTTCAATAGGTTGCTAAAAAGTTACTTGTAAATTAGTCTTTTATTTTTTCAAGTGTACAAAGGTGTATGTGCTAGAAAATAGACTAAAAATACTTTAGAAATGTTGCTATATTTATCATCCAGAAAACAGCAAACGTCACATTTTAACCCCTTCGTTAAAATGTGATGTTTTTTCCCACCTGCATGGCTAAATCCATGAGCTCTTTGGGAACGGCCTGATTGGCTCCCTCCAGGTTTCGCACCAGGTCGCCGGCAAACGAAGTGTCCTTGCTGGTCAGGAGGGTGTAAGCGACACCTTTCTCCCCGGCGCGACCCGTTCGGCCGATTCTGTGAGTGTGCGTGTCGATGTCGCGCGCCACATCGTAGTTCACCACGGTGCGAATTGACGGGATGTCCAGACCGCGGGCTGGGGCAAGCACAGAGAGGTGGCAAACATTACAATCTTTTACATTTTAAAATTAATCTAAATAAAGTCACTCAGCTCACAAAAAAATATATTTATCAAAATATTTAAAGATGGAGAAGAGGTGGAAGTAAACACCGGCTACGTCAGTGGCCACCAGAACGGGTAAATTTTTCTTCTTGAAGTCGCTGATGACTTTGTTCCTCTCGCTTTGGTCCATGTCTCCGTGCAGGAGGCCGAGGCTGTAGCCCTCCTGAGTCAGGTTAGTGGCCAACTCCTCGGAGTTGGCCTTCTTGGTGACGAAAATGAGCACAGAACCGGTGGAAGTGAACTCGACCAGCCTTCGGGTCAGCCAGTTCCATTTGTCTGACCCGCTGAGCAGCAGTTCCACCACCTGAGTCACGTCCTCGTTGGCCTTTTAACAGAAACCATTGACAGAAAGAAACTAAATCTGCAGCTGAATCCTCCGGCAGGTAAATGTTTGAAACATAATCTTGTCCTAAAATGCATTTTGTAAATGTTTTAATCTGAAAAACATCTTAAATTACCTCGCCGATGTCGCCTTGCACAACCCGAATAGGATCAACTAAAATGTCCCTCGCCAACCTCTCGATTTTTTTCCGAAAAGTGGCGCTGAAGAGAAGAGCTGCAAAAGAAATTATAGTAGCAATTAGGGCTGAATAATCATGATAAATCGATTATTGAAATAATTGTCAACTAATTTAGTTAACTGGAGTACAGAGACTCTAAACAAGGGCTTAACGTGAATGAACAACAGAGTCAAAGCAATAATTAAGGCATAACTGAACAAAAATGGATATTTAAAATGTAAATATTCATCAAATTTAAAGTTTATTGATTTTTCAGAATGGTCCTGCATTATTATTGTGCCACCACCATTTTATTACTTGAAAATTGTCTCAAAACAACAATATTATTGTTTATTGCAATAACTTTTGGGACAATTTATCATCCCAGAACTTATTTATTCAAGTTACAAATCTCAAACATGACTTACTCTGCCTGTCTGGGCGAACATGGCTTGCAATTGATCTCACCTGATATTCTAAATAAGAAGAGAGAATTATTTATTTACATACTTAAAAAACGGTAACAATGTAAAAAATAATAGTGTCAGCTTACCAAATCCCATATCAAACATGCGATCAGCTTCATCAAACACCAGATATGTCACTCTCTGTAAGGATGTCGCCTTTTTTTTAACATGGTCGATCAGGCGACCCTGCGTAAACACATTTCATTCGCTGAAGTTCTCGTTTATGCATTTCGACGTCAGCAGCAGGAAGAGAAAGCAGGTGAAGTTTCTCACCGGCGTGCACACGACGATCTCTGCTCCCTCCTGCAGAGCCTTGGCCTGCTCCCACATGCTGCCGCCTCCGTAAACAGCCACGGAACGCAGCGAGTACGCTTTCCCAAAACGCTTACACTCTGCATGGATCTGCACAACACAAGTATAATAAATAAACCTCTTCAGCTTATTAACATCTGGGTAAAAACGCTCCAGCTGTTTACCTGCTGACAGAGCTCCCTGGTGGGACACACGATGACCGCGATGGGTCCCTCTCCGGGCTCCAGCTCCTTCTGGTCCATGATGTGAACCAGCATCGGCCAGATGAACGCCGCCGTTTTACCACTCCCTGTCTTTGCAATGCCGATCATGTCGCGTCCAGAGAGAGCAATGGGAACTCCCTGGAAGAACGGTCGGGACAAATAATGTTGTTGGACCAATTTCTGGCTTAAACTCTACAGCCTGAAAGATGGAAGTAAATTTTTACTGAACCTGACACTGGATCGGCGTGGGCTGAGTGTACTCAGACTTTCGAATCTGATGCATCAGCTGCTCATCGAAGCCGAAGTGAGCAAAGCTGGTGCAAGGTTTAGGAGGAGCAGCACCAGAAACCTGAGAAGAAGAGAAAATAAAAGAAAAGAATGGGTAAAAAGAAAAGAGAACAGAGAAAAAATAAGAAAAAGAAAGAAAAGGAGAAAAAAGGAAAGGAGAAAAGAATAGAAAAGAAAGAAGAAAATAGAAA
Source organism: Poecilia formosa (assembly GCF_000485575.1). Classification (NCBI taxonomy): domain Eukaryota; kingdom Metazoa; phylum Chordata; class Actinopteri; order Cyprinodontiformes; family Poeciliidae; genus Poecilia; species Poecilia formosa. The sequence goes on from NW_006800073.1 coordinate 1,672,043, forward strand.
AAGAAAAGAGGAAAAGAAAAGAAAGGAAAAATAGAAAAAGAGAAAAAATAGAGAATAGAAACAAATAGAAAAAGAAAAAAGAAAAAGGAAGAAAGAAAAGAAAGGCAAAATAAAAGAAAAGAAGAGAATGGAAAAAACAGAAAAAGAAAAGATAAATGAAATAAGAAGAGAAAAAAAGGAAAAAAAAAAGAAAAAAAAAGAAAAGAAAAAACAGAAAAAGGATAGAAAAGAGAAAAAAATAATACAAAATAAGTGAAAAGAGAGAAAAGGAAATAAAAAGAAAGATTAGAAAATAGAAGAGAAGCAAAGAAAAGAGAAAAAAATAAACCAAAATAAATATTTATTATATTTGAAACAATTCAAACAAATCATCTTAAGGTAAACAAACTTCCTGCTCAAATTAATGCTTAAAAAATCTCTAAAAAAATGTTCCTGCCAAGTTTTGTGGCTTTTAGCAAACAGAAATAGTTTTCGAAATTATAACTGATCTAAAATAACAAGAAAAGTTTAGTTTGATTTAACTTTAGACCATGAGAAAAAAAAGGAAACATGTCTGGCTTTTGTACGGTGTAAGAAAACATCCTATTGAGGACCAAAACTGACATAATCAGAAACAAAACCAGAAATATATATTTTGTTTTTCCTTTTTCTTAAACATATAATTTTGTCAAGAAATTTAAAAACGATATATTTCTGCTTTTATTTTTAATTATGTCAGGTTTGGTCCTCCATAAATATCTGGTTTCAACTGTAAATAAAGTTTTCCAAATTTAGGCTTACAGTTTGAATATCATTCACTTATTAAGGACTTTATACAGAAATCAAACACTTTACAAACCTTGAAAACAACTAATTTAAAGCAACCTTGTAGAAGTATTTGGAATAAAATAGCAATTTGAATGTGAAATAAAAACTTAATAACTGGCTTACTCTCAAGTTGAGTTTCTGCCTCAACTCGAGCACTTGGCTGCCGTTGAGAATGCTAAGCTCCTCGTGTTCATTGTAAAAGTTTTTCTCAAAAGGGGGGTAGTCGATCTACGAGACAGAGGATTCACAAGAAAAAATTATTATTTTGATTTTCCTTTAAATAAATCACACAGGTAAAGTGATTTCTACTAATGAGAGTACCTCTGAGTGGTCAATAGGTGGCAGCGGCAGGATTATTTTCTTGGTTGTAGAAGGAATTGGGTTTCCATCACTGTCATAGTCGATGTTTTCCTCCTCTTCCTCCTGGGTCAGCCCTGCTGTGGGATTCTCTGCCATGTAGCGGAAATACGCTTCCTGTAGAGAATACAGCACTTTATTTTAAAAACTAACATAGCACTTCATAGCTGAGCAACTAAAAATATAAAATTACATGACTTGTCGGATTTAAATAAAAAAGAAAATTCACAAAAATCAGGCCACAACAATGATCCTAATTGCAACCTGCGGAGTCAGAGAAATGTGATGCAAAATAAAAGATCAGAGAGGTTACAGGAAGTACGTCTCTGGATTGAAAAACTTTGGAAAGCTCACTCACCTGCTCATCTTCTTCCTCAATGTCATCACGAATACCCCTGAAAAAAACAAGCGGAGAAAAAAAAACTTCCCTGCAACTCGTTCATACACCAAAAGCAGCCCACATCCCACAATGACTCTGCCAAACGCATCACTTTGGTTTTGTGACTTTTTTTCCTACAGTTAATGGAACAACTTAAAGCCACAAAAGTATCACCCAACTTGAGAAAATAGGAAAAATCAGACAGAAATCTAAAATAATTACTGTAAAGTTTCAACTTTTATCGTTTTTTTTTTTTCTCAGGAATTTCTGTCTTTAAGGGATAGATTAAATTAAAATACTTACTTGGTTGATTTTTTCTCCTTTTCTTCTAGTTTCCTCATGTCTTTAGCTGCTTGGTTCTAAGAAAAAGGAAATAAAATAGTAAAATATAACACTTTAATTTGTGTAAGTGTTTAAAGATAGCTTCAGGTTCATCGTGGGAACTACTGAGAAACAAAATGAAACAACATCAGATCTTCAGTGGAGCTCTGGATGATCAACTATATCAAGAATTACTGCGATGATTGATAGTATTGTTGTTTCGAGACCATTTTCAAGTAATATGTTGATAATGCTACAATAATGCAAGTTCAACATATTTAAGACCAAAAAAATTTTTATTTTGTAAAGAACACTGGAACTGGAAAATGTTTAAATACCCAGAATAAAACACAACAACCAAAAATAGTAAATAAAACGTAAATTAAAACCATTTACAAGCGAAACTACAACTAAAGTGGATTGTAACATCTCTGTCAACAAAATTGCTCCTCAAAAAATATTAATGATCATAATGGTGATTATTGAGCTCATTTTAACTTATATACAGGCCTAATCTTCAGTTTCACCCTTCCAGTCTTTGTGAGTGGTGGATTTTTGTGCTTCAGAGTTCAACAATAACTTTATGCAACTTTCCACACCTCAACCTCTGCCATGAAGGCATCCAAAGGGTCGTCTTCGCTGTCTGAGCCGCCGCCGCCGCCCGACTTCATCTGCTGCCGCGTGGGCGAGTTCTCAGCAGGAATGTAGGGCAGATCGGCGTTGCTGCTGGACTCTTCTTCATCGTCTTCGAAATACCTACAACAAAGGAAAAACAGACGATTTTAATTTGGACAATTGTGTTTACATTTCATTCAGATCTTAGCAGTTTGACTAATATTGTGTAAAGCAGTAAATTCACTGAGGGCAGCTGTCACTTACGCGTTTTCTTCATCAAAATTAGCTCTTTTAGACCCTATTTTGTAGAAAGACGGAAGCTGTGGGCTTTTCCCATAACCGCCACTTGATCCAGAAGCGCCTAATGATGTGTGAGATTTTGGGGGAACATTAGGCTCCTCTTTCTTCCCTGCAAGGGAAAAACCTCCAAAGCCAAACCCACGCTTCACTCCTGGACCACCTTTGTTCCAGTTCATGGCTGCGCTGTGAAAAACAAACAAACAAATGTTTGAACTGCTTTAATCTCTCCGTTAGATTCGTATTTAATCATCACTGCAGTCTGTAAAACAGCACCTGTAAACGCAGGAAACCTTAAAGATTTCAAATACTGAAATAAAAATTGTGATTATGAAATATTCCCATTGTAATACCCAAACTGTAATTGTTACTTTTTAAACTACTTTTCCACTGTTAGCATAAGGAATTCATGCTGTTTGTCTAAAAAGATTATTTAAAAATACATATATTATGTACCGTTTAGCAGTACAGTTAATGAATGTAACCGCTGCAGTTACATACTCTTGTTGATCGCTGGTAAGATTTAATTATAT
>NW_006800073.1:1675361-1684648 GCF_000485575.1 Poecilia formosa
TATATATATATATAAAACACACCCCTATTAGTTTAGGAATCATTCAATGATTGAGCTTCATTCGCAAGAAGACTAAAAATAATCAAATCGAAATGCAAATGAGTATGTATGTGTACATCTAAAAGAACAATTGTACATTATCGAATATTTCCATCTTTAAAGATTGACGCTTTGCAACAACGATTTGATTTTCGTTTTACAACACAACATGCTAGCATTAGCTCAAGGCCGCATTAAGGCTAAGGGTAATGTGTGCGAAGAAAAGCTCTATATTTTACGAAACGGTGAAAAACCTCGATAGTTAGTTGCGCTATAAAGTATTAATCATCAATAAAAGCAGTGCTAATTTTAAGAACATATATTTGTGCATTTGTTTACCTATTTCTGAAGCTAGTAAATGTTTCTGTGCTTCTTTTAGAACGCAGTGGGCGTCTTCGTTAGTTACGTCATACGTAATAGCGGCGTCTCGTCGTAATTGGTGCGTAACGTAGACCGGAAGAGTAGAGAGGGGGATTGCTGAAAACATTCTGCAGGAGCGGATGGACCGATAAATAAAGGTACTAAGAAATATTTTATTTCCACAGTGATACTGTGTTGTTCTTCACTAGTCGGTGGTGGGTAGCTATGCGTCAGATAATGCCGTTTAAATTTGTTACAGTAAGTTAAAACAGCTGCTTTTGCTAACTGTTGTTAGCTGATGCTCCCTTCACCATTAAATGGCAACATTAGCAAAGCTGTTCTCTGAAAGAATAGCTGTTTTTCTTCATTAAGTGTGGCATTTGCACTTCGCTTGCTATCTCTAGGTATGTATTGTCCCTTATATTTTATACTTATTTCAGCAGTATTGCCAATTAAATTTGTTTTGCTGGAAGGATTTAAGAAAACAGACGGTGGAAATTAAGAATTGGATGGTTTTGCAACGTGCAAAAACATTTTTTTTAATCAATTTTCCTATCACGCTGCTTTTTGTCCTTTAAAGTGGACCTAATCAATAGTCCTTGATGCTTTAAGTCTTCCTTAAAAGACTTTGCACTCATTTTTATTTCAGTAATTTTTTTACAGCAAAGTACGAGAACATTTTAAGAGGATGATTATTTTTGTTTTTTGTTGCTTTTTGTGTTTAAATTCCGTTCAGTCTGGCACTTGAACAATCTAGCGTTAAAAAAATTAAAACTTTGTTTACAGGCTATTTTTGGTGCCCTCATTCTGTGATAAAGACAATTACTGAAATTTTTTTCTTACCTGTTTGAGATTCTCACAACATTATAAGTAATTAATGACATGTAGTTAAAATATTATTAATTATGTCAGCTTTAGGATAAAGAACACAAATCAAAAGTCTAAAATGTGGAATGCATTAGGAGCGTGTCGTTCAATCTTTCAGTTAAATTTTTAAAGAATATCAGTTCTTGTGGTAAGCTGCAATGACAAAGGACTTTTTTTGACAGGATGGGTGAAACATTATTTTCATTACAGTTCCTTTATTTTCACAGATATTCACAAAGGAAGTTTATTTCAGCATCCCATGTAAGAACAACCTCAGAAGGATCAATGTCGTTTCTTGTAAGTGTTTCCATTTATTGGTTCATGACTTCAATACTGTTTTTCTAGGTTAATATTAAACGTCATATAGAAATTTTGAACTAATTGAAGTGAAATAAAGTCTCTTAGAGTATTTTTTAAATTAGTTTTGTAGAGTTTTTACAGGAAATTTTAGTTTATTTTTCTTACACGCTTGCTGTTATTAACCACTGCCTTCAACAGCCTTAATTATGCTCTCTTTTGTCTTTCTGTGTGACGCTTTTCTTTTTCTTGCTTTCATTTTGCTTTTTTTTTCATGCTTGAAATTAACCTTTTCTATCTGTCAGCGCTGGGTAACTGAGAAACTGAGTGTGGAGAGCCTGCGGGATCTGGAGTTATTTGGAGGTGAGGTTTAAGTGAAACTTTTTAAGAAACTACTTTAGGTTGTTTCCTCTTAGTTCTTGCTTTGCTTTGCTCTCCAGACATCATTCTGAATTTGTTATTCATCGTTTTGTCTGACGTCTTTTGAGCTTTTTTATTTCTTTCAGTTTTTGTCAGCATTTTATAGGAAAATAAAAAAAATCATTTAATTACCTTCTCACGTGTGCTGCAGACGCTTTTATTGGTTTACTGGTTTGAAAAATCTAAATAATTATTTTTATTTGATCTGAGAACGAGAAAGTCTCAGAAATGGAAGCTGGCAGTATTCACTTGCGTAAGTGAAACTGTCATCATGGCAGAAAAGAAAGCATTTTGTGTGTTTTTTTTATTTATTGACATGTTTATATGTATATAAATTATGTTTATTCAAGTCTATAAAATATACAAAATAATAATTTTCAGAAGAATTTGATTTTCTTTTTCAAACAAAACTGACACAGGACAGTAAAACCACAATGAAAGTGGAAAAAGAGACATTTTTATTCAATAATAGCACTAAATCAGAACCAATATCTTTGTATTTTTAAAAAGCATAAATACTCTAAACAGTTACATTATTTTTTCAAAATATTTTTATGTATCTTAAGAAACGTATAGGCGCTGCTCGACAGCACTGACATTAGTGGTTTTGATGGAAATTGACGGTAAATTTTTAAAGGGTCGACTTAGATCAAATGTTGTGCAATATGAATATTTTTTCAGTTTTTAAAAAACTATTTGTTATGCAAAATTGCTGGATTGGATTTATTTCACTGCAACTATACCTCATTTTCATTTGATTGCATCTTTCAGCATTTGTGCATGTTTGTACAAATTGGTCATTTGTTTTGGCTGCACATGATTCCCATTGCCTTACATAAAGTTCCTGTCAGAATTTTAGATTTAATCGACATGAGCATGAATATCAGTCATTTTCTGCTGTTTACTGATTATCTCTACGCAGTGCATTTCAAATGAATCGTTATCGCAGTTTGATTGTATGCAGCATTCATTTGGCTCAGATGTTGGATAATTGAGAAGTTGTTCTTAAAGCAGATTAAAAAGTAGAAACTACAAGTTACTTCAATGCTGAAATAGCAAATGTAAGCCAGAAAAAATCTGTTTTTTAAATAAACTTTGTTGTTGGAATGGAAATATTGAATTAGTGTAACATTCACCACCAACATTATTGTTTTCCTAATTCTTTTATTGATACATTTGAGCTGTTTTTCTTCCAGGATGAAATGATTTTGCAGCGTGTAAAAGTGAATTTTGAAACAATGATTGAGAGCAAAGTTTTGTCCCTTCCATACATTTTGTTATTGATTTGCTGTATGTTGCTCAGGAAGCTGCACCTGAGCCACATTTCTCGACTCTTTGTGGAACCGGTAAAGTTATTTTTCAGTGCTGCGTTTCCTGCTGCAGATCAGACTTTAAAACAAACTTTCAATGATGTTGAGTTTAAAAAAATATGTGAAACCAGTACTTTTACTTTCTGTGTATTTTTGTGGCTCTTGTGGCCTGAATTCACATCGGTGCAGACAGGAAAGAAGTGAAGAGATAAGGGGGGGAGAAACGCAGACATGCAGCAAAGGCACTAATGTTGGAAGTTAAACGCCAGACGGCTGTCTGCAGGTCTGACGCCTCAAAACGGGTTGTCTCTAGAAAAGCCCAACCTTTTAAAAATTATGGACTGAGCTTAAAAGAAGAGATTGTGTTAATAACATCAAATAATCGGCCAGGAAAACACAGATGGGTAATAAATTAAATTCATCATTTAATTGAAGTTTCTTGTTTTTGAAGATTTAAATTTTTAGAAGAAAAATTTGTTTGTTTGTTTTTCCATTATTTTACTCGTTGGGTTTCCAAGGCAGCCATCTTGTTTTACAGCTTCTGTTTATTTTTGGACTTTGAATTCCAGTCAGCCTTACATACTATGATTTTTCTTATTTCAAATTAAGAGAGTAACGTTTTATGAGAAAAATAAAGACGTAAAATGAGGAATGCTGAGCATCTTGTGAAGTTATACTTTGGTATAAATTTTACAAATTACACTTAGTGGAAATATTTAACTTAACACATCAGCATCAAATTGTTATCAGCAGCAGAACTTAGAAATTGTGCAAATAACTGTTTATTTTGAAAGAACTAATTAAAACAAGTTTTTCTGAGTATTTTTAAAATGTTTTTTCTAGTAAAATTGTAAATATTATGACTATGTTGTTGTAATTAAAGAAAACAACTATTAGTCCATTATGCTGCTCACAGAAATAATAACTGAAATAAAAGCCACTTTTTGAAACATTTTCTGTAATTTTTAGAAAAGAAAGCTAAAAACATCTGATATGAAAAAATCAGAGTTTAGTTTTAAGCCTCATCGTTCAGCCATAATATATGTTTAATTTTGACTCTGTTGGGATTATTTTTGAAAATCCACCAAAAATTAAATCTTGTTGACCTAACTCTTTGTTGTTGTTGTAAAATCATTCTGTCCTGGGAAAAAAACCCCGGATAAAATCCCTAAAATTATGACATTTATGCTCATGATGAGTTTATGTAAAATTCTGACTGAAACTAATCTTTGCAATTAGGATGGATTTTTTATTTTGTGAAGCAGGAAACTCCTTCAGTCAGATCTCCGTCATGCAGCGGCTGTGCTTGGCAGCTGAAAAAAACCAAAACCCTCCTGTGAACGGAGATCCTTCTCTTGTTTTCTTTGTGTTTCACGTATTTGTGTCATTGACATGGTTTCTCTACCCCAGAGCAAGCTCAGGGATTCTCACACAGGAAAGTAAGTGCGGTACTCCTGTCACTGCATCATCATCCTCATTCTTCATGTGGCCTTTGTGTATGTGCGTGCATGCACTGATACAGTACCTATGTGCGCACAGAGATTTACATTTCGAGGGATTCATGATCTCTCCAGGCTTTGGACATGTTTGTATGCACGTGTGTCCAGTTCATGCTGCACATGCCTGCTTTATAGATGGTTTTATTTTACACCTCACAAACGAGAGCTTTTGTTGCAGAGTTTATTGTTTTTCCTCACAGATTTAACACTTTTCATGTGAAGCCTATTAAAATAGAAAAATCTTGAGTAATTTGTGTTTTAACATGTAGATATTACAGACTGGAAGTCCAAGCTCATTGTGTAAAGAACCTGTGCTGTGAAGTTTTCTCTGTGTATGTATGGAGTTCAGATGTTGAAGTTCTTTGCCGTCCATTTTGGGTCTGATCACTGTTCGGTTCTCCATTTGATCAGAAAACTAAAGCTGCAACCAAAGATTATTTTAGTAATAGATTATTCAATCGATTAATCAGATGGAAAAACTACCACATTCTGCAGATATTTCATTTTTAAATACAATATTAGAAATTCATTAAAATATGCAAATAAATAAATAATTCAGTTACTATTTAAAATAAGAAAATGTTCCTTTATCGAGCATTCCTTTATCGAACGCCTGATTATTTGCAGCACAGGATGCAGCTAAAAAAACACATCTAACATCAACATGTGAAAAACAGATTAATAAATGGATAGAAAAAGGTGTTTAAGAGATTTTTTTGCAGAATTTGAACTAGGTGAAGCTAAAACGTACACTTGAGGAGTTTTTAGTAGAACTGATTTGTTGATTTAGTTTTTTCTTTAACCTTAAATGCAAAATGTTTATTTTTTGTGAAATTTTGGCCTAAGTAAAGTTCTGATTTAGTTTTTCTTCTGGCAGTTGACCTTTTTAAGTCTGTATTCCCTAGTTAATGATTAATCTATTACTAAATAAGATGACAATTATTTCAAAAATTGATTAATCATGATTAATCATTTCATCCCTAATATTCTTTTGTCCATTTTTGACATAATTACTGTTCTGAGTATGTTGTTCTTTCATCAGTTAGTTTATTTTGAGTCTGAATGCTTCAGTTAAAAATTAATCAGTTACTAAATTAGTTGATAATTATTTTAATAATCAATTAATCATGATTAATCTGATTATTTGTTTCAGCTCGAATATGTTTTTGTCCATTTTAGGCTTAATTGCATCTCTGAGCATGTTGTTTTGTCAGGAAGTGGCCTTTTTTGAGTCTGTATACTCCAATTACTGACTAATCAGTTACTAAATTAGTTGATTTCAATAATCAATTAATCATGATTACTCCAATTAATCATTTCAACCAAACATGAAGTATTTACAAAGGTTTCTTTAAACCGTGGCTGCCGGAGCATGCTCGATTTTCCTGCTTAGACGGTTTTAATTTGTGCTTCCTGGGTGCGTAAAGCTTTACCATATATTTCTGCTTATGGGAAAAGTCTCTGGTTTTATCTGTGGGGATATTTACAGAGGCTAAATGTGCATTTTTATTTTAAAATGAAGTCATACATTAGCCTTCATCCGCCTCACCAGCTCACTGCTGCAGTCGGTTAATTTCCATCATTTTTCAAAAGCGATAACTTGATGGAAATCAGGAGTCCTCACTGCCAAGAATGTGGAAATGTTTACATGCTGCTGTTCTGTTAGCGGTGGTTCACAAATACATTGGCTTACTGTGGCCACAGATCCTTATGGAAGCATTTCACTGCCACAGTTTGGAAACAAATTCAGGTGTAGCATCTTGTTTTAACGAGAAAGTTCAACGTTAAAAAGTGAGAGTTTTGTTCCTAAAAAGAGATGAAAGGCTTGTTTAAAACAAAGTTTTTAATTTTAATGAGTTTTGCTTCTCGTTCTAACGAAAACGCGTTCAATGCGATAAAGTTTGCCATGAAAAAATTAAGTCCATTCTAAAATAACGAGAAGGTTAGAAGGTTTCTCATTAAAATGATCGTTTCTCGTTAACAGGAGATGCAAAACGTTTAAAATGGAAAATTATCAATTTAACGAGTTTCTTGTTGAAACAAAAAATCTTTTAGTTATAATGAGATTAAAAACTTATAGAAATATGGGTAAGTTTAGGTTGATTCAAAATGAGAACGCTTTCTCATCTTAATGAGAAGTTCTTGTTGAAAACGAGAAAACCTTCTCGTTATATCAAGATTCATTGTTTTAGCAAAATTTCTCGTTAAAATTATAACATTTCTCGTTAGAATGATAATTCGTCTCACTCAAATGAGGGTTAGAACTTGCTCAAATGAGAAATGTTCTCATTTAATTGAGATTAGTTTTGTATCTCATTATAGCGAGAAGGTTTCTCGTTTAATAAGTAAAAACTTGCTCCTCTTGTTAAAAATCCGTAACTCGCCGTGACTCCCTTTCTTCTTACCTTGTTTCTTCTAGACAACTTCTAAAAATCCCAGAAGATGTTGCTGTTTTACTTTTACAACCTTTTTTTTTATCTAAAAGAGAATATATTTTGGTTTTAATGAGATTTAAATCTCGTTAAAAGGAGATGCTGCTTCTGAGTTTATTTCCAAGCTTTGGCAGTGAAACACTGTAGACCTTAAAGAGGAACAGTTATTATATTTTAATTATTTGACCTTTAAGTCAGACTTGTACTCACTGTATATGATGGATGTTGTTACTAATGTTTTAAATCCACTAGTGCTGTCTGTCTGCCTAACACTGTAGTGCCACAGATTGGTCTTTTCTGTTGTTTTGTAATGGTTTAAGGGTTTTTTATCTGAGATGGAGGAGGCTGAAATCAGAGTTTCGTGTTGATTTGTTTTTTCTGCTCCAGCCCCATGAGGACAGTGAGGAGAGTTTGAGCTCGCTGCCACGCCGAGACACGATGGGCTCCTTCCTGCCAGACAGCGGCTCATACGAGCTGCTCACCGTTATCGGTAAAAAAAAAGAAAAAAAAGTTGACATTTATGCACTTTTTATGTTTTAGCATGAACAGTTTCAACAAATTTTTGATGGGTAGTTTCTCTCCAAAAACAACCAAATCACTTTTTGTTGACGCATGTAGTACTTTTTTATTGAGTCATGCATTTGTTTGCTTTTCTAATTCTATTCCAGCTTATTGGTGCTTTTGTTTTGTTTAATTTATAACAAACTGTTTTATTTATAATATTGGGCTAAAAAAATTTCTGTCGTCATTAATATTATTATTCACTTTTTTGAAAAATTTAGATTTTTTTTCCCTCCCATCTATTAATTCCTTCCGTTTCCATAGCAACAAGTGATGTCAGCACAGCCACAGCGGCCATTTTGTTTGACAAATATGTTTCATAATTTATGTTTATTTGGACTTTGAATTCAGGTCAACTCTACGACAGAATATTAGGGTCAAACTATGATTTTGTTTTTGTTTTTAATTACAAGAGCAAATCATAACATAACTAGAATAAAGTCAAAAGATTGGCAGAATAAAGTTGGAAAATTACCAGAGTAAAGTTGTGATATAACCAGATAAAACATTTGTTTTAAACATTTTCAGATTACTTTATGCCTCATGAGTATTAGTTAATTTTTTATCCTTTTTGTAGATCTTTTCATGTGTTTTTAATACCTGTACATGGAGCTGGGTAGGTAAATGTTGAACTCAGATAAGTTTGCATCCTATTTTTAAAGTGAAGCATATTTTTGGTTGTTAGGAAAAGGCTTGGACGACCTGATGACTGTGAATCTGGCTCGTTACAAACCCACTGGAGAGCATGTGGCCATTCGCCGAATCGACTTGGAGTCGTGCACCAACGATATGGTCACCTACCTGCAGGTCTCCTTCTGTTTAAGAATCATTTCTAATACTGCGATTTATTGGGAATTATTATCTCAGCAACTGTGGTATGAAAAATGCATGCCTCCTTATAGATTTCTTCACTTAAATGTTGCAGATCATCAAAGTTTAATACAAAAGAAATATTTTTTAATTAAATTTTAATGTTTAATTTGAAGAAGCTGTCCAAAACATTGTCGTTTAGCTTACTTTATATTGTTAGACAAGTTCAATTTAAATAACATCTTAATTTTACAGGATTTTGTTGGCTAGTGAAATGGTAAATTTATATTTTCACACAGAATCATGTTGGTTTGGACTACTTTTTCTCCTTATTACATCAGTTTATCAATTTAAAAACTACCTATGTTACATACTCTAATTAATTTGTCTGATTTTAAAATTTGTTGGATGATTTGAAAACATTTAAGTGTGAGGGAAAAAAACCAAAAGGTGGCATTTAGACTTTCACAGCGCTCTACAACCCTTCAAAAATCTTACTGAGTATTTTCGTCCAGTTTTTAGAACAAATATCTTATTTTAAGTGTATTTTAAACAAGATATTGGATCTTGTTTTAATGCAATAATTCAATAATATTGGTGAAAAAGTTCTAGTTCCACTGGCGCCGTTACCTAGCAACCCCACCAGCCAAGGGCAAGCTGTTACCTAGCAACCCCACCAGCCAAGGCCAAGC
>NW_006800073.1:1684730-1739180 GCF_000485575.1 Poecilia formosa
CAAAGCTCGTTTTCTGCTATAAAGACGCTTCTGTACGGCAGAATGCTGGGGTGATGAAACAACTTTGACACATGTAGCTCACCCTAGAGTAAAGAGCAAAGATAAGTCTTAGAAATGAGCAGGGAAAATTATATTAGACAGAATAAAAACTTCACTGCAAAAACACCAAATCGTACCAAGTATTTCTTGTCTGGGTTCTAGTGAACACCAAATCGTACTTGGTGTACGATTTGGTGTTTTTGAAGTGAAGTTCTTATTCTGTCTAATATAATTTTCCCTGCTCATTTCTAAGACTTTTCTTTGCTCTTTACACTAGGGTGAGCTACATGTGTCAAAGTTGTTTCATCACCCCAGCATTCTGCCGTACAGAAGCGTCTTTATAGCAGAAAACGAGCTTTGGGTCATTACACCATTCATGGCTTATGGTACCAAACAGAAACACTCGAAATGTCTTCCCCTGTTAAATCTAACGCAGGAGATTTTCTTATCTTTATTATTTGATCTTGAAGGTTCAGCTAGAGATCTCATCTGCACTCACTTTTCGGATGGGATGAGTGAACTCACCATTGCATACATTTTGCTCGGCATGCTAAAAGCTCTTGAATACATCCATCACATGGGATATGTACACAGGTAAGATTAACTGATATAAGTGAAAAAGATAAGCCTGTCTCTAGAAACTGCACTGTATTTTCTGTTATAGTCTTGTACTATAGTTTGTTGTTGTTATTGTTAATCTTATTTATTTACATATTGTTTTAAACACTGTAAGAACTTTTTGTGTGAACCTACATAACTGTTCTTACTGCTACACCTGAATTTCGCCTTTCCAGGACAATAAAAACTGTTTTTACTTTATTTTCTTTCTTTATTATTAATATTCTTAACTAGTTTTGATTGTATTGTATTCTCAATATTTCTCTCTGCTTGTCTTGTTAGTCTGTTGCAATAATAAGTTAATTATTGCATGATACATTAAAATGAGCTAATAATTTCCCTCTGTTTTATTTAAAGGACAATTTTGTATACAGAGACTTTATAATCTATTATATTTATGATTTTGGTAAAAAAAAAATTGTCTGTTTTATTTATCATTTTTAGTTGTGTTTTATTTTGAATATTTAAATGTCTTCCAGTTCCAGTGTGGAGTGTTTTATTGGTCTTTGAGATGGCAAACTTGCATTATTATGCCAGACCCAGTAAATTAGTCCAAAAACAATATGATCAATTATTGCAATAATTATTGTGATAATTTATCATCCAGCTGAATGTATTATCAAGACAGGAATACTTGTTTTTATAACATTTTGGACAAGTTAAATATATGGAAAGTTTTATTTTATGTCTGACCACATAATTCAGACAGTAGTAGTGAAATTAAATTCAGTTCAAATTCAAAATTACTTCATGGATCCCAAAGGTAAATTATCATTTCGTTTCAGATTCTTCATAGAGTTTTGGTAGATAGTGATGGCTGATTAAGACCTCCTGTAGCAGTCTGTATTACAGTGAATCTGAAAAAGCCTCTGACTGAAGACGCTCTGTTTTCCCAATGCAGTCTGATGAAGAAGATGATGTTAGTTAAACCATACATTTGGATTTGACTGATGGCATTTTTTTTTTTCGTTTTGCCCATAGGAGTGTGAAGGCCAGCCATGTTTTGATATCTGCAGACGGACAGGTCTGCATGTCTGGTCTGCGGAGTATTTTCAGCCTCATCCGTAACGGCCAAAGGGCCAAAATGGTCCATGACTTCCCTCAGTACAGTGTGAAGGTGCTGCCTTGGCTGAGCCCTGAAGTGCTACAGCAGGTACGGAGCATCAAACCGTACCGTAACCCTGTGTCTCTTATCAGTAAAAATATTTTAATTGTTTTTCCCAGAATCTGCAGGGATACGACTTTCGATCAGACATCTATAGCCTTGGCATCACAGCCTGTGAATTAGCCAATGGACATGTGCCGTTCAAAGACATGCCAGCTACACAGGTGAGCAGAAACTCAAAGCTAGTTCAGCCATTTTGACGCGTCACATCCTGTTAATCAGAAGAAAGCCACTCAGGGGCCTTAGAGGTGCAGCAAATCCTCAGAAACACATTAAAAATGCTTGAATTTAAGTAAAGAAACAAGAAAAGAATACCAGTTACTCAGCAGTATTTCTGAATTTATCTATTAAATGGGATAAATTTCACATTTTTCAAATTTTTATACTCCCCATAAATTAATGTTTACATTCCATGGACAGTGTGCCATTACCTAGCAACCTCAAACAAATCCAGCTCCATTACCTAGCAACCCAAGCAGAATTCCAGCACATTTGGTCAGCTGGTTTCACCCCTACTGTACAATGGCTGCTGGAAAAGAAGTGTTTTGTTGTTGACTTGCCATCCAGAAATCACTTTCTGTATTCTTGTAGGTTGTGCGGGAGGTTCCACTTCTGCTTTTCAAAGATGTACAGCTGTATAACTGCACATCCGTTTACAGCCATTTTCACTTATGAGTATAAAAGTTGAGTTGGGGGAGTGACCAGCAGTGTAAAGCGTGTTAAGAGGTCAAAATGACTGGAAAAAATGCTATATAAGTTCAGTCCACTTACCATTTAGGTTTGTGGTGGTTGTAAAACAATCCGAAGGGTGTAAATACTTTTGGAAAGGACTGACTTCCGGTTTTAACAAAATGACCTACATTTCTTATTTTCTTGCAGATGCTTCTGGAGAAGCTGAACGGAACCGTGCCTTGCTTGCTGGATACCACCACGATTCCCCCGGAGGAGCTGTCGCTCAAGCCGTCCCGCTCCGCTGCCGACTCGGGGATCTGCGAGGGCCCGAGAGCCGGAGGGCCCCGGCACTCAAACGGAGAGCCGTCCTCATCCTCCGGAGGACATCCGTACAACCGCACATTTTCCCCCCAGTTTCACAACTTTGTAGAGCGGTGTCTGCAGCGAGACCCGGAAAATAGGTTGGTGAAATCTGATTCACGTTGCGTATGATGTTAAAAACACGAAAGGCGTTTTTCTAAGTTTTACTTTTTGTTGCAGACCATCTGCTGCCACTCTTACTGGACATCCTTTCTTCAAACAGGTGTGTGATTTTTAGTTTAGCTTAAAAATTTCTGAATTCAGGCATGTTTTCTTTTAAATAGGTTTTTTCTTACTTTGTACAAGGGCTGCACCTGACGATTATTATAGTAATTGATTATTGTGGACAATTTCTGTTAAAGAAATTGGCACATGCTGCAGATTTTTCATTAAACCACCTAAGCAATTTTTACACAAGTTTAGAAAATTTTTTAAAAGCAAATAAACAAATAATTCAATTCCTCTTTTTAAAGTAAGAAAATGATCATTTTATTACCTAAAATGCAATAAATTGACCTTGTATAGCAAATAATAAAAATACAGTGAGGGCTAACCTGTTGGTAGTGTTTTTTTGGATTAATTTAAAGGTTAATAAGGAGCTAAATAGGAATTTTATAGAATTTGAACCTGGTGAATTAAACTAAGCTACTTGGTGAGTTCTGGGTACAACATATTTTCCTTTTTTATATATATTAATTGCGAAATGAATGTTTTGTACAGTTTTGGCTTAATTTCTGCTCTGACTATGTTGTTCTTTCAGCAAATTAACTTTTCTTTTTAAAACTGATAACTCCAGTTAACGATTAATCGATTACTACATTATTTGACGATTATTTCAGTAATCGATTAATCATGATTAGTCATTTCAACCCTACTTTCTGTATTGGAAAAACATCTTTCCAGCTGCACTTGAGACTTAATTTGTTTTAGGACAATAAAAAAGCTTCTCCTTTCCCCTTTATCTGGCATCATGTTTGTCTTTTCAGATCAAACGTCGGCCGGCAGAGGCGCTGCCTGAGCTGCTGCAGCCAGTGTCGCCCATCACTTGCTTCGAGAGCTCCGGGCCGCAGGACTCCGTTTCTGGACTGGCGAGTCTGGAGTCTGGCCTGAGCCACCTGGAGGTGGACGACTGGGACTTCTGACAGCAAAGGACTGAACAAGCAGAGGACTGGATGGAGAAACTCTTCACTGAGGATGGGATTTGTTATGTCATTGATCTCCTTTTAAATGGTTTCCACAGTAATTTAAAAGGAAGTTTTTATTCACAGACAAATTTAAAGCTAACAGTATCAGGGCTATTGTGAAAAAGTGGGCATGGAGGAGTAAATATCTGCCTAATTACTCACCAATTTACAAGAAAAAAACGTGGAAAGTTTTTTGTTGTAAAGATGTAGGAAAAAATAAAACATTTCCACATTTACAGCCAATAATTTATATTGTGACATTATAAAGTCAGAAATGTGTAGGGGAAAAAAGCTGAATCTTACCAGGTGAAATCTCAAAGATAAAATCAGACAAAAAAAAAAAGTCCTCCAAAAATGAGTTGTATCTGAGATTTTCTTCTGAAACAGAGCATTTCTCTGGTCTGAAATTTACTGCTTAAATCTTTTTGTTGCAATGTCCAGCTTTATGATCTCAAGAGAAATTATTTTTGTTTTCTTCTTTACAAATTTTTGGCTTTACAATGTCAAAAGAATATAAAATTTATGCTTTCTTGCAAATTTACAACTTATCAGAACAGTCTCTTTTCTTGTAAATATATTAATCTCACAACTTTTTAGTTTTTAGGTGGAAATTTGCTCCACCCTGACCAGTTATTTTCTTTTAATGGTCCTAATGCTCTGCATTTTTCTTGATGTCTTGCTCATGTTCTGTTTTCTAGATGTGCACAAACTCACACACGGCACTGAAGGCCTGATTACGGTTCACTAAAACACAAAATGCCATTTCTGAGTCGATCAGAAGCTGCTCGATATTTTTTCAGGAACACTTATTTTGCATTTAAATGGTAACTATCATTTCCCACAGATGACTGTTACCGCCTTAAAGCAAATGGAAATGTTCTTGATTAACTAACTGAACAAACTGGATGTAAATGGGTTTTTTCACTTGCTTCAGGCTGTTTTTTGTTGCACAGTTTGAAACAGTGATCGGGGTGTTACTCATGGGAAAGTTAAATTTTTTTAATGCTTGTTTTGTTTGCATGTATATTTGAAAATGAGGGCAAAAATTAAAACCTGAACAATAAACTCAGTGGAGCTTCATATTTTACCAAAATGGAGGCTGTAAAGCTTCTAAAAAATATTTATTAAAAATTTACACAGACAAACACAAAGCAAAGGTTTTAAAAAAATCATGATACTAATCATCTTCTTCTGATGGAGGCTGATCTGCTGCGGCAGCAGCACGCTTCTCCATCTTTGCAATAAGCTCTGGAGGAAAAAGACAAATTATATTTAAGTACATAAATGTATTAATAACCTGTCCTCCTTGGACTTTCTGGCTGATCGTTGTTACCTTTTGCAGGGTTAAAGACTCCGTTGGTTTGAGTGTTGCAGACGTAGCACCGTTTGGATTTGCGGTAGTGCTGCAGGGCGCAGGTTTCACAGAAATAGTGCTTGCACCTGGAATACACCTGACTGGTTAGCAAAACCCAAAAGCACCGAGTCACAGGAAACGCTTGAAGGGACGACTCACTTTGTGATGATGGGTTTCTTAAAAGAATCGCGGCAGATGAAGCACTTAAAGGGCAAATCCTCATCGTCGCTGCTCACCTCGTAATTCTCATCATCTAGAGTGAAATAAACGAGTTAAAAAAATGCCGAAAAGTGCAGAAATGACTGAAAATAGATGTACTCACCATTTCCTCCGTATGTGCCCTCATCCAGCTCCCTCTCAATCTGCCAGCCATGTTTGTAGTCCGATCTGTCGTGAAGGAACTTGCAGCTGTCTTTAAAAGAACATGCAAATTATTAAAACAAACAAACGGATTTTTAAAATGACACTACAAAGTTTTACATAGTTTATATTGTTACACAAACCTCCAAAACCACAGAATCCAGTCTCCTTGTAGTCCTTGCAGATATCTGGCTGGTAGTCCCACCGGACTGTGGCTCTCAGGTGTTCAGGGGCGCGGATCGGCCCTTTCCTGTTGTAAACATCACATTTAATTACAACTTCAGTTTCCTGACATCCTGTTTATGATCAATTTAATTCCCTGTACTTAAATAATAAAATAGCTTTTATGATTAGTCTTGCAGCAGTTATTCTAGTACATTTCTAAACCTTCAAAAGTACTTTAACCCAAAGGAAAATTAAATAATTCAAATAAACGTTTGCCTCCTCACCTGACCATGCCAGAAGAGGCGTTCCCCATGGTGGTGTCTTTAGGCTTGATGAATTTCTGGTAGTTGTTGATGCCACGGTATATTTTATCATCTTCTTTACCTGTAAGCTCCTGTTTAAATTGGAATAAGAAATGCCTATAAATATTGATTATTAGTTCTCAAGCATGTAACAAGTTTTTTTTTTTTTTTTTTTTTACCTCTTGGATTTTCTGACTCCTCTCAAAAATCGCCTGGGCATCTTTGTCTCTCTCTGTGTCCAGCTCGTATGTAGCAGTTGCACCCATGTCCTCTGGTCCCTCCGGTTTCTGTATTTAAACATAAAAATATTAGAAAGAGGTTTTACATCTTCAAAACACTTTGATACATTTTTTACAAGGAGTATCAAAGTTTTATCTCACCGCTGACCGTGTAGACTTATAAGAAACTGTGATTTTGTCGTCCTTGGCGTCGTCGCTGTCACTGGAAGATAAAGCATCTCTCTCTACCTTTTTCGTCTGGAAAAATTAGATAAAAATCACAATTTATTTCAAATCCTCAACAGAATATGTATTTTTGCATCTTTACCATACCTTCTGAATCATGGGGTTGACCCGAGCATCTTTCTTTTCTCTTCTGACCACGGCGCTCTGGTCCTCATCACTATTACTGTCTAAAAGAGAGACAAATATGAGCCGAAATATTTACTTAAAGCTAACAAAAAGCAGTATAGTCATTAAAAAAGCTTCCGGTTTGCAAATGTGTCACCGAAGAGAAGCTTAAATAGCCAAAATGTGACCAAGAAGTCGAAATTCCGAACAACCTCGAATGCAGCACAAACATCTAGCTAAAACACCATTCACCAAAAACATAAATACAGGGATTAGATATAAAGGCTCATATTATACATTGTAGTGACTTCTATTTGCAGAAAGCACATAAATATTCACAAGGTCTGTTTTGTTTAGATCTTTAAAACCGGCGTTAAAAGCAACAAAATATCCTAAATTCACAATTTCAGAACTAATTAAATGCTATTGGATTTGAACTAATTACCTTTGTCACTGCCACTCGCCTTTCTTTTCCGTCCGGAAAATTTCTTAGTTGATTTTTTAAACAGAAACCTACAAGAAGGCGCTTTGGCCTCCTCAGACTCCGCCATCTTGCCAGCTCTGTTACTGTCCTGTGTGGTCACAGCGCCCTCTACTGGTTTGGAGAGCACAGGACTTGTTTATCTCCTGGTCAAAGGGAGGGTTGCATAGCATCACAATT
This sequence comes from Poecilia formosa, assembly GCF_000485575.1. Classification (NCBI taxonomy): domain Eukaryota; kingdom Metazoa; phylum Chordata; class Actinopteri; order Cyprinodontiformes; family Poeciliidae; genus Poecilia; species Poecilia formosa. The sequence goes on from NW_006800073.1 coordinate 1,692,180, forward strand.
TACCCAAATCTTTCTATTAAAAAGATGAAAAAACGTTCTTGTTCAATTTTTTTTTTTAGGTGTTAAACACAATATCAAACCAAAAACTGTTTTAAAATTACTGTTTGACTTTATGATTGAACGTACATAGTCGGAAAGATCTGAACTTTATAGGTTTGGTTTGTGTGCTGAGAACATAAATTGTTATTGAGCACAGTAATTGGGCACAGTTTTTGCTTATATTTTCATTTAATAAAAAAGTAATTATTTTTATTTTTTTGTTCAAACCTGCAGGAAATTGCTACTACTAATGATATCCATTATACATTTTGTACATTATCTTCCCAAAATATGTCAAGATGGCCATTAACTTTGTCTGTAAAAGTTAAATTTATAATAGCTTTTTAAAACTGTTTCCATGTGTGACTTGAAGAAAGGAGTGTGAAGTACTCCAAACTGAACTCAAGTAAGAGCAGCACTACTTTAACATATTTTTGCTGAAGTAAAAGAAAAAAAAAGTAGCTGTACAAAATATTACTGAAATAAGAGGAAAAAGTATTTGGAAAAAAGTCTACAAAAGTACTGAGTAACTGATCAAATTGTCAATAATTTAATATTTAGGGATTATATTATCAGATGGACCAAAACATAAGGTTAAGAGGAAATTTTGGTATTTTAAGTATGAAAATGGTAATATTTCATTAAAGTAAAAAAAAAAAAAAAAAAAAAATTTAAATCAGTTTCTTTTAATATAAAACTATCTGTGTCTTCTGAATTTTGGGTTAAAACATTTTTGTTTTCCATTTAGTAGGAAACCAGAAATTTTATTCAAGTAAGGTACTTCATAATAAAATTACTCAAGTAAAAAATACAGTGTAGTAAAAATACTCCTGACAGAGTATCGCTCAAGAGCCGTTTCTTGTGCGATTTTTGCGACGACTTTAAAATACGTAATTTTCACGCAGACGACGCGTCCGTCAAGTTTGGTTAGTTTTTGAATATGATAAAGCCCCCAAAAAGCCAATTCATTAGGCGGAAACATAATAAGAAGAAACGGAGTGATTACAATCGGCCTTCGCAGTCCATTCCTGCTCGGAACTAATAATAAATCAGTCTGGTTCCCGCAGTACTATAGTATCGCAATGCGGAAGTGTGTTTTATTTTGAAAGAACTAACCGGAAGTCGTTTACATCACCCGTTCTAGCTTTCCGTTAGTTCCTCTTCGTAGAGCCGCATCAGCAGCAGCAGCATCCGCGGCTCCCCCCGCAGAGGACACCGGGTACTGGAAGGACGCAGGCCCGGCGAAGGGAGAGGTCCTGGCCTGGGTGCGGATCCCGAAGAGGCCCCGGGTCGGGTCCGCCGCTGGATGGAGTCCGGCTGCGTTCAGACAGCAATGGCTATGGGTCTGACATCGAAGAAGGCGTCTGCTCGGAGCGTCACGGTGGAGCGGAAGAACCTCATCACGGTCTGCAGGTAGACATCACGACCTGGTCGAGGCTCAGTCTGTATTCATTAGCACTTCTTCTGAGTGACGGTCACTTAATAACAACTAAACATAGGTGGTAAAAAAACAGTAAATAATTATAACCTTCAGAATAGTAGTTATTTTAAGAGGAGGCAGGTGCGTTTTCACCTTCACAAACTGCCATTATGAGGACAATTTAAAATATTGTAATCCCTTCATATGTCAGGACTTCACTTATGTGGATTTATGTTTTTATATTTCATGTTGACATATGAGATCTATTTTTAGTTGTCCACCTGTCTAAAATGACCAGTGATGTCATTAAAAGCCCGTCACTGACAGCTGACCAGGACAAGGGCACCGGGAGCTTTGCAAAGACTCCTCCCCACTTGAGAGGCCCTCCATCCGGGTTCATCCACCCGGTGGGAGCAGGCAGTGGCTGCAAGGCGCCTGGGGGCCGCTGACCTCTAGAGACGGTTCAGTCAGGAGAGCTCTGACTGCACATCTCACAAACAAAGGACTACATTTTTGGCACAAAAAAACTCAGAAATTTTTAGATTGTCACATGATTTTGTTTGTACAAAAAACAAGGACATTTCTGAGCTCCAAAAGTAAAAAAAAAAAAATAAAAAAAATTAAAAAAATAGTGAAATTTTGAGATAAATCTCAGAAATTTTCCAGAAAGATTTTGAAAATCTGACTTTGAAAAGTTGAAAATTTGGAGAAAATTTCAAGATCAATCTCAGAAATGTTCTAGAAGAAACAATTAAACTTCTGAGCACCAAAATTGTCAAAAATTTACTTTTTAAAAGACTCAAATTTGGAAATCTTAGACATTTTCTAGAAAAAACCAGGAAATTTCTGAGTCTTTAGTCAAAATTTGCCAGAAAAAGAAATAATTTCTTTTTAGAAAAAAAATGCAGATAATTTGATGACTTAAAACTATTCAAATTCAGAAAATAAAAAATAAAAATCTAGAAATTTCTGAAATCTCAGAATTTCTGATTTCTTTCCAGTAAATGTTTGACTTTTTGAATCAGAAATTCTCTAGAAATCTTTTCAAACTCAAAATAAAAATAAAAAACATTTCTAAAAATTTCTGAAATTAATCTCAAAATTTAAATTTTTTTTCCAGCAAATTCCCAAACTAAGGAATAAAAAAATAGTTCCTGTTTCTTTTAGAAAAGTTACTTGCAAGTTAGTTTTGTCTTATTTCAAGTGTACCGAGATATTTGCACCAGAAAAATAGATAAAAATATTCTTTTGCAACTTTTGCAGTCTGCAACTTAAAATGTTTTTAAAAAGTTAGAAATTCAAAATTGTACATCTTTAAGTGTTATTACTTCACAACTAAATTATTTTTGATGTGATTTTTTTACAATATCAATCAAACTGAAAGCAAAGCAATACATTTTTAACTCCATTTTCTACATCATAAAACAGAAGCTAAGAAAAAAAAATACTCCCAGGTAGACACACTTTCAAGCATTTTTTATTCTTTTTATGGTCCTTTTTTGCATTAAAGTGAGATACATGGAGCCACAACACACAACACAAAGCAGAGCATGGCTGCAAAGAAAACAAAACGGTTTCACATCGGACTTTCAACACGAACATGAGTGAGGAACCACGAACACGCTTGTTTTCAGTTTGCTCCGACCGTGCTCAGACACTTTTAATCATGTAAGCATTTAAAGACAAACAAGACGAGACAGAAATAAAACTCAAAATGCTTTCTGTCAGTAATGCTCACTCCAAATTCTGCATTTTCCTCGTTTCTTTTAGCGATTAGGAGATGTTTTCCTCCAGGAGCGTCTGCCCGATCTTCTCCTTCGTCACTTTTTCTTGTCGTTCCACCCTGAGCTGATCGGAGTCGTTACGGGATGTGGAAGCTGAATCTGCAGCCGGCCTTTTGGCCGGGCGTGACGTTCTTCCTATAAATTATCCAGACACAGATACCTGGCTGCAAAAGCACTTAATATTACCAAGTATTTTGGTTTAGTTTCTAGCACAAATGTCTTCACATAAAAGAAACTAACTTACAAGTAATTTTTCAGCAAGATATAAGAGTTTAAGTAAATAAAAGGATATTTCCCCATGTTAAAAGTGGAATAACTAATTATTTACTTAAAAAAGCTCCTATTTCTCGCTAAAAGTTACCTTTAAGTTAGTTTTAGCAGTAAGATATTTTCACTAGAAACTAGACAACAAATACTTGGTAACATTTTTTCTTTTTGCAGTGCATGAGCTAAATGACGTTAGTGCTTCTCATTAGTGCAGCGTGCCAAGCTTTTCTTATATCCTCATATACGTGTGTATAAATGTAAAAAGTCTATTTTAACATACAGTCAGCAAAGACACAGATTAACCCTTTTGTTGGGCGGGGGAACAACAACATGGTTTCAGTTCTGCTTTGGGAAGAAAAAGTTCTTTTCTTTTAGGGTTTCTTGTCCCGCAGAACTGATCTCAGCTCAGTGTTTCATAAAGCCGAGTATGCTTCAATTAGAGACACGTTTACAGAGGAGGACACCTGCTCAGAGAACGGGGCGCTGGGAACTTGAGCAAACATTTGCATCATGTCAGGGAACGGTTTCCGTACAAGGCGGGTGAAATGAGCAAGATGGAAACTACGAATAACGATGAGATTCTTATTAAAATGGAGAGTTTTTGAAACAGGAGGGTAAACATGGTGTCCAGTTGCCAGTAGCAACAGGTTTCCTACTTTAACTCGGCTGAGGCTTCCTGCAGAGAGTGAAAATCTGAGCCGAATTTCACCAAATGCTGTTCAAGCGGCAGTAATAAACAGAGAAAACGAAATGATTTGTTGCTTTCTGGTCTGGCTAAGACGTCCGTGTCGGTGGGAGGACTGCAGGACAAGTGCTGCTGTTGCTGTGGACACGGAGAACCTGGGAAGGAATAAATGAGATAAGTGAGAAAGAAAGGAAGCTGACGGGAACGACGCGGCTGCTGCAAACACACACACACACACAAAATAAGATCCACGTTTATGCATGCCGGACATGCTTGCTTTGCATCGTTTTGTGCATCATTTCGACGTCAAAATGTTTCGACAAGTATTTGAATTTTTCTTTGCAACCTCTCTTTTGCGTTCTTCATGATTCGTTAGCTGTTACAGCAGAGGTTCAGTAGGTTTGGGGATCAATCATGAACTGATCAGCTTGCTCTCATATTTATATCCCTGATTTATTATCATCTCCCAATCAAAACGCCGTCACTGCCCGTCTGACGCCCCGATCCGTCTGCACCTCCTCCGACCACGAAACACTTTGCTTTGACTCTTCAGAGGGAAATCAAGAGGAACAGAACCAGCTTTGGGGGTTTTTTTTGTTTTGTTTTGGGTTTTTTTGTCTACAAGAGAGCAAAACTTGACTTTTTGTGCCAGTCCAGCAGCGCAGGAAAAGGGAGTTTCCTTTGCGATGAGTTCGCCTGCAGTGTCATCTGATCCTGCTGCTCAGGCCAGGACTGAAGGGAGAGAAAGAAAACAAGAGAGGAGAGGAAGAGAAAGACGTGAGGAGAAGGAAAACAGGCAGGCGGCGAAGCAAAGCCAAGGGTTACACTGCAGAAACACAAAACCGTACCAAGGATTTTTGTCTTGTTTCTCCTGCAAATATTTTAGTACACTTAATATAAAACACCAAGATTCAGGAGCTTGATTTAATATTGATGAAAACTTACAAGGTCTGGGTGAAGCTTTAATGTATTTTAAGGGAAAATTAAGGTGAATTTTCACTGCCGTCACCCTGGATTTGATTTAGGAGTAAATCACAAACGCACTCCACATTTTCTGAGTTTTTATTTGCAAAAAAATGTTTGATTTTCCTTTTCCCCTGTTTCCCTTTCAACATAAGGTCACATCAGCTTGATTTCAGTCAATAAGTCCTTAATATACATGAAAAAGTTCAAGTTCTGGCAGATTCACTTATAACATGGAAAAATATCTTGTAAGTGAAATAATCTGCCAGTAATTTTCCATCGATATTAAGGAACAAGATTTTATATCTTATTACTTGTAAACAGAGAAAGTGAAAAGTTACTTAAGTACAGAGTAACTGATCAAATTATCATTTAATATTTAAAAAGTACATAATGAGATGGACTAAAATTTAAAGTTAAGAGAAAATTTTGGTTTTTAAGGATGAAAATGGCATTATTTCATATAAGTAACAAAAAAATAACAAAATCAGACAAAATAAATTTTTCCAAATCAGTTTCTTTTAATAGAAAAACTTGAGAAAAATTAACAAACTTCAGATGTGTGTCTCTGTCTGATGAATTTTTGGTTAAAACATGTTTGTTTTTCATTTAGTGGGAAGAAAATCCAGAGATTTTACTGAAGTAAGAATAGAAATAAAAAGTACAGCGTAGTAAAGATACTCCTAAAAGTACATTTTTAAAAAACGTTACTCAAGTAATGTACCTGTAAGTTATTTTTGCCTCATTTCAAATGTACTAAAATGTTTGCACTGGAAACTAGAGCAAAGTACTCGGCGATATTCAGTGTTTTTGCAGGATAAATGCAGTTTTTGGCGTCTTTGTGGCTCAAACTAATTTCTGTAAGTACAGTGGAAAGGTGAGAAAGGGAGAACAAGAGCGGCTTTGAGTCGGTGCTGAGTGGGGCCTGGACGAGGTCCAGGGCGGAGCGAGAGGGGGCACAAAGACGGCTGTCAGAAAGCAGCGCGCTTGTTGTTCAGTGTCAAATCGTACCAAGAGCACGTTGCTGCTCCGCTCAAAACATTTGCATTTTTAAGGTGTCCTTCAGATCAAAGCGAGTTAGTACAACTATCTGCTGCAAAATCACAAAATCATCAGGTCTGGAAGAGCCGTTTTGTAGTTTCCTGATTAATAAAAATACACGTACATAGGGAGTATATGAGGTTATAAACTTTGACCAGATAGGTTGTTTGTTTTGGTCTGATGCTTCGCAAAAACAAAAAATCTTACCAAATATTTTTGTCTAGTTTCTAAATTATTTCACTTAACATGGAAATATATTTTGTTATCATCAAAAAGCCTCTTTCAGTGGAGCTAGCACTTTTTAAAATCAATATGAAGGAATTATTTACTTAAATCAAACTCCTATATCTTGCTCAGAAGTTACTTATAAGTTAGTTTTGACTTATTTCAAGATATTTGTACTATAAACTAAACCAAAGACATTTGGTAAGATTTTGTTTCTGCAGTGAAGAGGATTATTTTTAGAAGTGCAAATGGACGGTTTTGCAGAAACACTTAGGACATGTTCTACTACACAGGGGTGTCCAAAGTGCGGCCCGCGGGCCATTTGTGGCCATTTTGCTGTTTTTTTTTTTTGTGCTTGGAAACTTTATTTGCAGTTATTAGCAACATGATTTGATTTTCAACAATGAAAAACGTCAAGCACGATACAAAATAATCATCTTTTTCACAAAAAAAGTGATTTTCTTTTTCCTAAATAATCTGTTGGCAAACAAAAAACTTTTGTAATAAGTAGAGCCAGGTTTATCCAGAGATTTTTGCTAAAGTTGATGCACCAAAATCAGCTTTTTATAAATGTATTGAACTTGGCTAAATATCAGCAAACGTTTTGAAAGAAAGTAATCCAAATCCTATTCATAAAACGAGCAGAAAATAACTAGATGCCAATAACTAGAGGTGGTAGAGTAACCAAAAACTGTACTCTAGTAAAAGTAGCACTACTTCAACATATTTTACTCAAATAAAAGTAAAAAGTAGCCATTCAAGAAATTACTCGAGTAAAAAAGTATTTGGTAAAAAGTTTACTCAGGTGCTGAGTATCTGATCAAATTATAGATCATTTAATATTTATAAATTACATCATCAGATGGACCAAAATATGAAGTTAAGTGGAAATTTTGGTATTTTAAGGACCAAAATGAAAATAATTCATCTAAGTAACAAAAATAACAAAATCAGGCAAAAATATATTTTCCAAATCCGTTTCTTTTAAAGTAAAACTGATGAAACTTTAACAGAAACTGCAGCTGTGTGTCTGGTGAATTTCTGGTTTAAACATTTTGTTTTTCATTCAGTGGGTAGAAAATCCAGAAATTTTACTCAAGTAAGACTCGAGATACTTCATAATAAAGTTACTCAGAGTACAGTGTAGTAAAGATACTCCTAAAAGTACATTTTTCAACAACCGTTACTAAGGAAACCCAACTCTGCCAATAACAAATGGGAAATGAAAAACTTTAAATGCACAGAGCCACTGGACTCCCTTTACACCATGTAAACGCCACTGACCTGTTTTCTTGATCATTCCAAGTCAAAACCCCCAAATCAAATTTAATCCAGTTTTCATGGACATCGTCGTATCCAAATGTTCCCTGCCTTGATGCTGTTTGGTCGCGGCTTCCCGCCTCCCCGCCCTGGGCTCCGCGTCCTCTAGATCGTCTTTGTCTTGCGTTTTGGGAAGAGGGCTTTCCGAAAAGACGTGGTGGTGGTTCCCCTGCTGAACGAGGCGCTGCCCAGTGAGATCTTGGTCTTCCCGCTGGTGATGGTGGACGAACCCAGAGACGTCGTGCTCCTTCCCCGAGAGATGGAGGAGCTCCCCATGGCCAGCTTGGTCTTCCCCCTCTTGATGCTGGTGTTGCCCAGCGTCAAGGCCGTCTTCCCCTCCGTGAAACTGGTGTTCCCCATTGTCTTCCTGACCCGGACTCGACGTTGGGGTTCGGGACTCACTCCACACCGAGCATGGCACAGTCATGCAGCTCGTCTCGGAGTTGGTCGTAACATGACCAGAATGCTAAGCATGGACGGCGCGACCCCCGTGTGGCATAAAGCCTCCGTTGAGCTGCTCTACGTGGGCTTTGGAAGGCCGCATACCACCCAGGCGTCCTGTGAATGGACAGAGGCAGCCGTAGGTGGACGCAGCCTATCCGGGGGGGACTCGGACAGTGGGGCGATTGTCCCTCAGACACGACGACACCGGACGGTTGAAGGAGACATTGTTGAAAAACAGGACAGTCCGCGGTGACATCACTTTCTTCTCCGCCATTGTTCCCCTACAGCTTCTGATTGTAAGACGTCCCCTCTGTGCACAGCTGTAAGCGCCATATGTAAAATCAGCTGCTGCTTTTGTTGCAGAATGAAGACTGGATGTGTTTATCTTTCCCCATAGATCTGGATCTGAGGCTTTGATGGCCTAGCTTGTTATTATGGTCAACTAAAGCAAACAAAATGGCCACAACAGAAATTCAGAAATCATTTTAGTTAATTGAAATACATAAAAATGGTAATTAATGGGATAAATAGAAAAAAGGGACCAAATCTGTATTTTAAAAATCTCACTTTTTTTTCTAGAGGTTTTCTAGAAAAAAAAAAACAAGGAAATTTCTCAGTTTGAAAAGTCGTAAATTTGCTAGAAAAAACAAAGAATTTTGAGATAAATTTCAGAAATTTTGTACAAAAAACAATAAATTTTATTAGTCCAAAAAGTTGAAAATTTATTTGAAAAATCTCAGAAAGTTTGAGATCAATCTCAGAATTTTCTAGAAAAACAAGTCAATTTATAAATTTGAAGAGTTGAAGATTTGCTAAAATAAATCAGAAATTTTTTAAATTAAACTCAGAATTTTCTAGACGAAACAAGAAAATTTGGGGTGTAAAACTGAAGATTTTCTAGAAAAATCTCAGAAAATTTCCGTAAACAATATGGACATTTCTGAGTTTGAAAAGTTGAGAATTTGCCAAAAAAAAAACCCAACAACTTAGAAATCTTAAGTTCAATTTAGAACATTTTCTGTAAAAAAAAAAACAAAACATGGCAGTTCCTGAGTTTCAAAAGTTACACATTTTGGACAATTGGAAATTTTCAATTTGAAAAGTCAATTTCCCAGAAAATCTCAGATTTTTTTTCCTGCCAGATTCTTAGCTTTTCAAACAGGAAATTTTTAAATAGTAAAACAACATATTAGGCCATTATGGATAGGAAATAAAAAGTCAAAAATTTACCTGGAAAAATTGAAATTTTCTAGAAAAAGACTTGAAAATTTCTGAGTTTCAAATTCAGAAATTCCTTATTTTTTTCTGAGTTTAATCTCAAAATTTCAGTTTTTCGGCAGAAATTTATTACGCCATTGTACGATCTGAGGTTTTGATTGCGTGTCTCTGAAGGTTATTATAGCGCATATATATATATATATATATCAAAAAAACTGAAATTGAGAAAACATTTTCGCCAACTGAAATAAATAAAAACGGTAATTAAAGGGGAGGAACTACAACTAACAGCAACTATATCATAACAGCAACTAAAACTACTGAAATTAAGAGTTAAAATACTTTTGTTTTTGAAACTATTTATTAGCCTTCCAAACTGACGTGAAAGTTATTTATTTTTTCCCCACACAAGCAGTTTACGTCAGCTGTCGGCAAACTACGGTGTCAGTTGGTTGTCCAGCAATAATTGAATAAATGTTTTGAAAATGGTGTTTCTGTTGCGTATTCATTACCCAAACAATGTAAACATAATCGCCACCTAGAAAAAAAACTAAAACTGACTGGTAGAAACTAAACTGAAACTAAGCAATATTTAACTATTGCCCACTCTTAAAACTAACTGAATTAGACAAACAAAAAGTCACAAAGAAATAAGCTACAGTGAAAAGTCCAAAACTATCCCATTTTTTAATAACTACACACAAAACAATCAGGAACAACCAGGCGGAGCAGAGTGTAGAGGTATTATCTTTATATGCACTATGACATGAATACACTTTTACAGTTTTGTTGTGGATACAGCTTGCAGCCGAACCAGGGGAATGCATGAAAGACCCACTGGACTCCTACTGATCCCGGCTGCACAGAACGGGCGAATTGTTCTCGTGTCGCCACATATACATCACATCACATCTGTTCAAGCTTCCCCTCCCTGCTGAGCTCAACACACCATAAAGCCTCATCGCATCACTGTCGCATTTGCATAACATCCTCTGCACGCTTTTTAACACGGGACTCCCCCTTTTTTCTGAATTAAAGACGAGTTAAAATCCCAAACATAGCAGCAGCTGGTTGTGACTACTGACCTTCTAACACTGACCACACAGACACATCCACGAGCTTTTATTTGTGTGCTGGATTCACGTGTGAAAATCCCAGTAGATGTTGCTGTGCCTTTCCTTGCCCCTGATGAGGGTCGTCTTGACAACAGACACAGATTTGGTCCCGTAGGTAAAGGTCAGAGTCATGAGAGAGCTCGTGGTCTCCCCCCGCGTCACCGAGGTTTTAGCCACCGTTATGCTGTTGCTGCCCAAAGTTACTACGGTTTTGCTCCAGGAAAACGAGGATTTCCCCCAGGCGATGAACAACCTTGTCCTCAGGAACGAAACCCTGCCTTTGGTGAAGGAGGTCTTGCTTGACGAGAATGTAGTTTTCCACTCGTTGTTAGAGTCTTTTTTGGACTGCTTGGCCGCTTTGGGTGTCTTCGCCCTGGGCTCAGGGTCCCTCTCCATCTAGGTGTCCCTGCGCTTGGACGTCAGCGCCTTGCGGAAGGAGGTGGTGGTGGTTCCCCGGCTGAAGCTGGCCCGTCCCAGAGCCACGGTCGTCTTTTGCCTTTGGATGGTGGAATCTCCCATGGAGGTGGTGGTCACTCCCCTAAAGATGGAGGACTTGCCTAAGGACACTGTAGTCTTTCCCCTGGCTATGGAGGTATTCCCCACTGCCAGGGCAGTCTTGCCCTCTGTAATGCTCGTGTTGCCCATTGAAGCGGAGGCAGCCTGGAAGCCAGCTATCGCGCACGCCGCATAGCAGACCCTCTGCAGCGCAGAAGGGCAAGCATGTCAAGTCAAAAAGCCACACCGGAGCCGCTGCAGCTGCCCTAAATAGATCACACCACCATGTATCGATGAGGGGGAGGGAATTATTTGATCATGCCTTGATGCTGGCCGGTCCCTCAGAGAGACAAGACCCAAAGGGACCTGGAAGCGCAGCAGAACCGAGCAGACAGGGGGATAATTGTGTTGATTTCATGATAACAAAGCCGGGGCATTGAAGGGGGCGCTTTGTGTAAGCACACAGGACAATTGGGGTGACCTCAGTATGAGAAGATGGCGTGGTTCCCAAAAAAGAAAGAAAGAGAAAAGCCCTCCTCCCTGCGCTGTTCAGATACAGTACTACGTTTGTCTGCCTCAGTACAGTACAGTGCTCAGCTGCAGGGGGCGTGCAGCACAAAACCCTTAAAATTGGGGAATGTAATGTTTATAAAACATTTTTTACCCGTTTCTTTAAATCTGTACAATCTCCCTGTACTAACTAGAGACAACCAGTAAGAGCCAGGAGGCGGGTCTTAGCGCTGTCAATCATGCTATTCCCTCCCCCTTCCTTTCTGCTATGCTGCAGCTTCCTATCCTGCTAGGAATGCTAAGGCTAGTTAGCATAGCCACCGATGATGCTTTAACAGTTTGTTGTTTCTCCGCCATTAGCACATGTAGCAGCGAGTACATAGGCTGATTGACAACGTTAAAATTAGAAATCTGAGAAAAAGAGTGACTGAGATTAAAATCTGAATTCTGGGGGAGGGGGGGAGTCAGGATTCTGACTTTTTTTTCAGAATTCTGAAAAAAGTTAGAATTCTGAAAACAGAATTCTGATAACAGTTAGAATTCTGATATTAAGATCAGAATTCTGATATTAAGATCAGAATTCTGAGGGGGAAATAAAGTCTGAATTCTAAAAAACAAGTTAGAATTCTGAGATCAAAATTAAAATTCTGAGAAAAAAATAATTCTGAGATTAAAGTCAGACTAAGACATTCAGGGTCTTAATTTTAGACAAATTTAAGAAAAAAAAATTGATGCGGGACTCAGTGCTTAAAATGTAAATGTTTTCCCTTTAAGTTGCTGCTCAGTTTTCTAACTCAGTTTTATTTGTCTCTTTGTTTTTCAGATTTTCTGTGAAGACTCTTCTAGAAAAGTACACAGCAGAGCCTATAGATGATTCATCAGAGGAGTTCGTTAACTTTGCTGCTATTTTAGAGCACATCCTCAGCCACCGCTTCAAAGGTAACACAGCAGGTAACATATGAAGCAAAAAAACAGTGTTGCCGTGACTACATTCTGCAGTCTGAGCAGAAATAATCCCCTGCTGTGCTTCAATCTGTGCGCAGGTTCTGGGAGTTGGTTCAGCTCCGATGGACAGCGCAGTTTCTGGGAGTACATCCGGCTGGCGTGCAGCAAGGTGCAGAACAACTGCATCGCCAGCATCGAGAACATCGAGAACATCAGCACGTCCCGAGCCAAGGCGAGGACTTTACGTGTTGACAGGGGGGAAGGGTTTCCGTCAGAGAGAGGGCCTTCTGTTCCCGCTGACTTCTTCTGTCGTCCCACAGGGCCGGGCCTGGATCAGAGTGGCTCTGATGGAGAAGCGTCTGTCTGAATATGTGTCCACTGCTCTGAGAGACACTAGAACAACCAGGTCCACTTGAATTTTTATTTATATAAAAACACATAAAACACAGAGCACGACTGATTTAACTCATCGCTGCAAAAACACAAAATCTTACCAAGTATTTTTGTTTAGTTTCTTGTACACTTGAAATAAAAAACTAACTTACAAGCAAGTTTTCAGCAATATATTTTTTTAAATAAATAATTATTCAATATTGATTTTAAAAAAGTCCTAGTTCCCCTGAAAAACAAAACATTTTTCCCATGTTAGTGAAATAATCTGCCAATGGAACAAGAACTTTTAGATCAATATTTAGGAATAATTCACTTACAACAAGCGCTTTTTGTAAGTTAGTTTTGTCTTATTTCAAGTGTAATAATGTATTTGCACTAGAAACTAGACCAAAAATACTTGGTAAGATTTTGTGTTTTTGCAGTGATAATTGGTAACATAGTAAAGTCGACCTTTTATGCTTCCTTGAACTGGCTAGCATAGATCTATGGGCTTTACAAAACAATTTTTCCACAAAATCATCCTTGGATAATAAGATGTTATTCTGTTCAGTTCAGAGTTCTATCAAAATTAGCCTCTTGTCACTTTAAATCCACTGGCCACGCCCCCAAACTCAATGTTTACACTCACACTTTGAAAATGGCTGCACACAGATGCCCAATTATACAATCATAGATCTCTGAAAAGCAGAAGTAGAGCCTCCTGTGCAACCAACAAGAATGAAGCAAGTGGTTTCTGGACACCAAAACACTTGTCTTTTTTAGCAGCTATTACAGTGGTAAAATCACATGAAATATATATAAATTATCTATTTATTAGATTTCTTAATCTGGGAATTGAGTCAGAATTTCGTACCACAAACAAGCAAAGCCGGGATGACAATAAAAAAATCCTTGAATCCTTGAAAACCAGCTGACCAAACTGTTGGAACTCAGATTAAGTTGCTAGGTAACAGGACTGGGCTTCGCTGGGGTTGCTAGGTAACAGCAGTTTTTGGAATGGTCTATATTCCAAACACCAAGAAACATAAATTTACTTCTAAAAAAAACCCATCTGGGTGTTTTTTCTGTTTTTGAAAACATCTGAAAGTAGAAAAAGGTATGAGCATGTGTGTTGGTATGTACTGAAGTTAAAACCGAATTAATTCTAAATTTCTTGTCCAACAGGAGGTTCTATGATGATGGAGCCATTATGCTGAGGGAGGAAGCGACTGTCCTCACTGGCATGCTGATTGGACTGAGCGCCATCGACTTCAGGTGAGGTTTCTCTGAAAATCAGGGTTTTAGCAGAGGTGGGAAGAGTAAAAGTGTTTGGTAAAAATATTACTCTACGTACTGAGAAGTTAAAACATCAAACATTTAATATTTAAAAACTGCATCTTCACACAGTGGAAATTTTGGTATTTTAGAGACCAAAATTAAAATAATTTCTATAAATAACAAAATCAGGCAAAATATTTTTTTGCAAATCAGTTTCTTTGAATATTAAACTTATGAAACTTTAACAAAAACTGAAGGTGTGTGTCTGTGTCTGGTGGATTTTTGGTTACTCAAGTAAAAGTACAAATATTTCATAATAGTTACTCGGGTAATAGTAACTCTCTTACTTTTTTGTAAGAAAAAAAGTCCTAATAGTAAATTTTTCAAAAAGTTACTCAAGTAAGTGTAGCTGAGTAAATGTAACTACCCAACTCTGGTTTTTATTTATAACAATCTGGTTGTAAAAGAGCAACTTTTGTGCAGTTTTTGCTTGAAAGGAGAAGCTCTGGATGGGAAATGCCCAGCTGTGATTGATTACACGCCGTACCTAAAGTTCACTCAGAGGTGAGATCCAGCCAGCTGATCTATTCACTTCACTAGGATGTGTTTTCAGTTTGCTTTCCTGCCATGTAGCTACGACTACCTGAGCGATGAGGAGGACCGCCGCAGCGTGGACAGCAGCAACAGCGAGGAGAGCGTCCCCGAGCATCCCTACATCCCTCTGGTGACTGACGAGGAAAGCTGGAGCAACAAGTGCCGCAAGATGGAGCAAAGGTTTAAGATCGTCTACGCCCAGAAGGTGAGCAGGGCTCGTACGATTCATCTGATTAATCGTGATTAATCAATTATTGAAGTAACCGTCAACTAATTTAGTAGATTAATTGTTAGAAATTGTTTTTGTTTTTTTTTTTTAAAAAAAGGCCATTGGTTGGAAGAACAGCAGTCATTAAGTCAAAACTAGGCAAAAAAATGGATGCATTCTAAATTTAACATACATGTAATTATGTTCCAAACAGAGCTTTGGAAGATGATTAAGGCCATGAACAAAAAAAAATATAGATTTTTTTTTTCCCCTCAGAATTCTGAATTTTATCTCAAAATTCAGATTTTTTTCCCAAAATTTTTTTTCTCAGAATTCTGACTTTTTCCCAGAATTCTGTTTAATCTAAAAATTGTGACTTCAATCTGAGATTTCTGACATTTTTCCTCAAATTCAGACTTTTTTCCCCCCAAATTTTTTTTCCTCAAAATTCTGACTTTCTGTGAAAATTCTGACTTTTTTTCTGAAAATTCTGAATTTAATCTGAGAATTCTGACTTTTTTTCCTGAAATTTCTAACTTTTTTTGCCCTCAAAATAATTATTTTTTTTAGATTCTTGTTTTTTTTTTCTTTAAAATTGTGACTTTTTCCCAAAATAATTTTTTTTCTGAAAACTCTGACTTTTGCTCAGAATTCTTACTTTAATCTCAGAATATTAAAGTCAGAATTCTTTTGTTTTTTTCAGTGGCACTAATCCTCTTCTGTACGGAACTACACTAGTGGCATAATTTTAGCTTCACCTGGTTGATATTCTGTAGAAAAAGAAAAAAAGTGTCTTATTTAGCACTTTCTGCTATTCATTTATTAATCGCTTATTGGAAAAGCAATCAACAGAGCTGAGCTTTTCATATGCTGATGTTACGAGTATTTTTTAGCTGTGGATGTATCTTTTGCTACAAATAAGTGTATGCTAAAAAATGCTGTGCTATTTCATTTTAGGCAAGAAAATATTTTTTTCTTAAAAAAGAAACTATGTATTTTTTAGTATTGTATACTTGGTTAAATGAAAGACCAGTTTTTTTTATCCAGTTAATCATCAGAATAATTGATAACTAAAATAATAATTAGCTGCAGCCCTGACTTCGCTAAGCTTCCTTCCCTCCAGTTTCCACTCATGTAGTTGTGGGTTTGCGTTGCGTAGGGGTATCTGGAGGAGCTGGTGCGCCTGCGGGAGTCGCAGCTGAAGAACGTGGAGACGGAGAACAAGCGTCTCCGAGCCAAGGTGGAGGAGCTGACACTGCAGGGTCAGCAGGAGAAAAAGGAGCTGGAGGCCATCGTGTTAGAGCTGCAGGCACAACTGTGAGGGATCACAATCAGATAACAGAGTGTGTCATTTCAACTGCAAAAATGCAAAATCTTACCAAGTCATTTTGGTCTAGTTTCTAGTACACTTGAAACAACTTACAAGTAGCTTTCCAGCAAAACATAGGAGTTGGTTTTAACTTATAAAAATAAATGTTTCTGTTGTTATAAGTGAAATAATGTGCTGAAGGAACTACCGGTAGTACTTTTTCATCAATATTTTAGGAATTTTGACTTTTAACATCCTCCTATATCTTCTTCAAAAGTTACTGATAAGTAATTTTTGTCTTATTTTAAGTGTGTGTGAGATATATACACTAGAAACTAGTCCAAAAATACTTGGTAATATTTTGTGTTTTTGCAGTGTGCTGCTAGGTTGCCATTTGTTTACTTCCTGTATTTCTTCTACAGTTGTTAGGCTATGTCCACACAACAGTTCTTGATGCTGAAATCTGATTTTTTTTTTTCTTTGCCTGGTCATTCATAGTACTAATTAAACCTGACTGCAGTCAGACTTGTCTGTGAACTTTTGATGTTCCACAAAGCAATTCGCTGAAGAAGCACACAAACGTTGTTCTTCTGCGCCGTTCATGGATAGATTTTTAAATTTTTCCAGCAACGAGAGCCGACAATGTCGTCACAAGATCATAACAAGATAAAGGCAGCTAAAATACTTCAGACTCTCAACGGTTAGCTAACGGTTGGTGGAATCAACTGACTCACTCACTCTTTGGTTACCTAGCAACTCACTCATTCTTTGGTTACCTAGCAACAACCTGCTGAGTAACTGGCCCAGCAGCAGTTTAAGGTTCCGCCTCATAGCTGCCTAAAAGAATAAAAAACAAAAAGGACGGACAACTATGAATAAAACAGGACAGATCCTCCCGGCAGTTTGAAGTTCAGATAATTAAAACAAAAAAACTAATCAATAATTATCGATATCGACTGTTATGAAAAGCTTATATCGTGGTATGTTTTTCAGCCTGAAGTCAGTCGGATGTGTAGTCAGAACCAGGACTTCTTTCATAATCTCATAACTATTATTTTCAGCCATTACTTAAGTATGGATTTACCAAAGTTGGATAAAAATGCGACATGACAATCAAACATGTATCTGATTTAGTACCACATACAAAAGTGGAACAGAGCTGATTTGTTTTTGGAGGTGAAAAGATCAGAATTGGGCTGTTCAGACTGAAAAAGTTGCATTTGACCAAAAAAAAAAAAAAAAAAAAAAAGCAGATCTGGGTTGCATTTTCGGCCTCTCCAAATTGCCCATAGGTGTGAGTGTGTGTGTGTGCATGGTTGTTTGTCCTGTGTGTCTCTGTGTTGCCCTGTGACAGACTGGCGACCTGTCCAGGGTGACCCCACCTCTCACCCGAAACGTTAGCTGGGAATAGGCACCAGCGACCCTCCCGAACCCAATAAGGCACAAGGGTGTACAGAAGATGGATGGATGGATGGGTTGCATTTTCTTGCTGTGTCAATGTATTCTTAGAGTTTTGTCACTTTTGGCATCCCGTCCTTAGAGCTGTCATGCTGGATACTTCACTTTACTACCCATTAAAAACTAATTCATAATTTCTGAGAAGTATGCAGTGCATGCGTCATGGTTCCTTAGATTAGCTGGTTTATTATAATCTGCTGGTTTATTGTTTATGGGAAAAGTTGAAGAAGTCAAATAAAAACTGTGGTTTGATTTTGTGAACCATTTTACTCACAATTTCATTCATTTATGTAATTATTTTCAAACTGTGGTTTCTCTCACTGATTTCTGTTATAAATAACATAAAAACAGCTCATAATTACTCTGTATAACTCAGGTTCTTGTAGGATAAAAATATTATTTTCTCACAGTAAACCATTTTCTCCCTGCAGCTCCGCCCTCATGCCTTGTGACTCCTCCCATCTGGCTAAAGATCTCGCCATCCCACTCGTCAACCAGTGGTCCACCATCACAAACAACCAAGGTGATGTCAAGCTGTTCCGCAGGTAAAACCTCTTTGCACTGTAAAATACTGTTTCTGGATGAATTCATTCAAATTATTTATGACTTCACAGCAAAAACACAAACTCTTTAGTCTAGTTTCAAGTAAAATATCTTAGTGCACTTGAAACAAGATCAAACTAGCTCATAAGTAACTTTTCAGCAAGATATAGGAGCTTGTTTCAAAAATTTTCTAAGATATTATTGACTCAAAAAAACTCCTATATCTTGCTGAAAAGTTACTTGTGAGTTAGTTTTGTCTTATTTCAAATGCACCAAGATATTTTACTAGAAACTAGACTAAAGTACTTGGTAAGACTTTGTGTTTTTGCAGCGTTATTATAGCTTATTTTTTGTGTTTTTCGTCAAGGAGGAGTTTCCATAGCCTGGAGCAACTTTCTCCTCAGGTCAGTCTGAACTCCGACTCCCAGAAAACGGATGGGAGGCAGAACGGAGATGCTGACTGGACCTCAGCGGGTAAAACTGCTGATGCTGAACATTTACAATGCATTATGTTTTACAGTCGGTGGTGCAGTGCTCAAACTCAAGATACAGCAGCTTGTTTTAAGTCAATAATTCCTTAATATTGATTAAAAAGTTCAAGTTCCACTGGTACATTATTTCACTTACAACTTGACTTTTTTCCCTTGTTATAAGTGTAAAAATCTGACCGTCAAACCAGAACTTTTTCATCAATATTAAGGAATTATTCACCTAAAACAACTACAATATCTAGCTGAAAAGTTACTTGTAAGTTAGTTTTGTCTTATTTCAAGTGTACTAGACCAAAAGTACTTAGTAATTTTGTGTTTTTGTTGCGTAAACCAAAACATAGGACAGTAAGAAAAATCATGATGAACAAACTCCTTGATGATACAAATGAATTGGAAGAATAAACAAACCAATTTTGACAAAGTCCACATGTGTAACAATGTTAAAATAAAATCCTGCTGCCTTTCCACGCCTCGGATCGCTGTATAAAAGCCTCATAGTAGCAGCCACCCATGCTTATATCTGCACAAAGGCCGGTTTCATCCCACCGTACGCTGGTTTGCGTAGGCAGCGTAAACTATTCACAAACTTGGGATTTTCTGGTGTTTTCTGCAGGAAAAGACAACACTCCCTCCATGCTGGGGCTCTGCGGCTCGCTGGCCTCCTTACCGAGCTCCAAGTCTCTGGCGAGCCTGAAGTCCAGCGAGTGTTTGGTGAACATCAGCACTGAGCCCAGCCCTGCGCTCTCTCCCAGCTAGGAGCCCCCAGAGCAACAACTTAACCGCCCCCTAACCGATGCTGCGTCGACCAAAACCTGCCACTTTCCCACGTTGATTAAACAAAAACAGGAGCGTTAAGGCATCACATCTGGATTTTTACGCTGCAGGAAGCTGTTTTTTTTCCGTATATTCTATTATTTCAGATCAATCCACACATCTAAAAACCATGCAACACATCTGTTTACCTCTTTTTTTTAAATATCAATATTCTTGCCACAGCTTTGTCTGTGTTTGCCTGTTCTGTTGAATTATCATGTGAAAAGTGTAACCAAAACAGCACAAGAAGGTGATTTTAAGAGTAACATTAAGACATGTGGATGTCGGAATACACTCAGCAGTATTTTCTAAATAGCATGACTGAATGAAACCGGCTGAAAATCCGCTGACAGTGCATTATATTCTGGTTTTAATTCTTTAACACCACAAACCTCTCCAGTATTCATCGGTTTTATACAGATATAAGCTGCTGCATAAGATTCGTTTTGATTTTGACCCAAAATCGTTTTGATTTTGACCATTTAGTTTTTGGTACAGCAGTATTTTCTTCTCACTTGTCTACAGTTTGAATTTTTCTGTTGCAATAAACTGCCTTTTTCCATTATTTGTGTCTGAGCAAAAACATGTGCTGAACATTACTCTGGTTCCATCTAGTGGTAGACTTATATGTCGTTTGAAACCATTTCGACAACACTGCAAAAACACAAAATCTCACCAAATTTGTGTAGTTCCTACTCCGAATATCTTTGTACACTTGAATAGCTTACAAGTGATTTTTCAGCAAGATATAGGAACTTATTTTAGGTAAATAATTCCTTATTATTGGTTTTTAAAAGTGTTTCTTCCATTGGGAGATTATTACACTTATAACAAGACATTTTTCCAATTTTATCAGTGAAATAATCAATACAAAATGTTTTCACCTCAAAACCCCCTCAGCTTATTTAAATTATATGCATGACTACATGAAAAAAGATAAATCCACTTAAATTATTTGATTAAAGTCAACATTGTAATTCAATATAAATCCAAATATTCACTGAACTTGAGTTTAGTTGAATATTAGCCAAACCTTTGCCAAAGTCAAGTTATATTCACAAATTATTTTCCCCCAATTAAATATTACGTTACACTTTACATTGTGTGTTATATTTTCACTACTTTGACTCTTGTGGACTATACTGAAGTTTTACATTGTACCTAATGGCTAACGTTTGTCCGTGACGTGTGTAATAATGCGCCATTTCGGCGATATTAAGCTTACCGGAAGCAGCGTACGTAAATAACCATCCTTCATCGCAAAGAGAGAAGTACTGAGCCGAACACGATGGCTGTTGATGCTAATTAAATATTTGGAAGCGTGGCTAACACGGACTGAAAGGCTTCGTCCACGTCCTCCGACACGTTGACTATGATTCCAAAACAGTGCAGGAATTCGACGTCAACGTTCACAACTTCCACATCTGTTCGCTGATTGGCTGGATAGAAATTCTACCGGAAGCGGTCTTTAAGTCCTCGACCGGCAGTCACGGGTTCGAGTCCCGGCCCGATTACCTTTCAGACCTTTCTTTTCTTCCCCCTTTCTCACAACCCACTTTCTGGTATGGTAACTGCTAAATAAATACAGCTAGAGCTGACAAAACCTTAAAAAAAAGAAAAAGAAATTTTACCGCAGGGAATCAAAGTAAATGGGAGAAAGTCCAGACTGTTAACTAGAAGTTATGTATAGATGTATAAATGTGCAATAACTCAAGATTTTTTTGCTTAAAAGTATTACGGTATGTAAAATATAAGGACAATGTGAGGCCACTGTGAACTCCTGTAAGGTCTGGGTTTAAATGGAGGAGGGGATGGATGGCCCCATGCCCTGCAAAGCAGAACAGAAATCTTAACAAAGTGGGTGGGATTTTTTTTTTTTGTCTTTTTGGAGGTGATGGGGGGTGGAGGAGTTTTGCTCTCCTTCAAGAAGACAGATGGATGTGACGCCCAATAGGCGTTCAGAAATATTCTGCAGCGACCAACCAGATCCGCTTGATTTAGAAATAAAATGCCACACGACTTAGTCGCACAGGTTGTCACTCTGCAGAGAAGGGAACCACGAAATGTGAGGCGATCGCATCATTTATGAGATAATTCACACGGGATTAGACTGCGGATTTCACTCGGATTATACTTCTGTTTAAAGTACACAGCAGAAACTCCTGCAGCTTGTGCGTCCAGCGACTCGGAGGCACTGATTGAAAAACGGAGCAACGACGGGAACTTTGAAGTCGGTAAAAGTGTGTTTTTATAAGTGGGTGCGTGCGGGGCGGGAGGAGGGCCGGGTGGGCATGTCGGGTCGGAGTGGAGGAGCGCCCCGGGGATGCAGCAACCTCAGCCTGCAGCCCCTCCGAGCCACCGTCCCGTTCCAGCTCCAGAGAGGCTCCGCTCCCCTGTGCAGAGAGCCCAAAGCGGGTAAATACACGCAGCAGGCGGGGGTCACTTCCACGCACCGCAGAGACACTACAGCTCGTTTTCAGTTGCTTTATAAATGTGACATTTCTGCTTCGCAATTGCAAAACGGAACCTTCATATTTTTGCATGATTAGGAAATATGTTTACTTTCCATGTAACTAAAGCAATTAATGACAACAAGCAGAGTTTAGTTAGTAGTTAGACAAAAAACAAGAATCGATGTATTCGAAGAAACACCGATTATTTGTGATGTCATCAAGCACGTGTGCATAGAAGGAAGATCTTAAATAAACAATGACTTAAAAACATTAAAGCAATTAGGAAAGGTGAACCTGATGTGTTCTATATGAGACAAGTGGGGCTGAAACGGTTAACTGATTATTGAAATAATCAATTAATAATAACTTAGTAAAGACGCTGAAATTAAAATGAAAACTTCCCGTCACACACACGCAGGTATATATATCCTGAATTATTGTATCTTTTAACAAGAAGAAAATGCATATTAGAGAAAACTAATTTTCCGCAGCAAAATAGGTTTGATATATATCAGTGTTTACAAATTAGTTTTTCGTTTTAAATCCAAACGATTGATTAATCATCAGTGTAAACAATCAAATAATCACTGAAATAATTGTTAGTTGCAAGCTTTCTCTACACTGTAAAAACACAANTCTTTTTGGAGGTGATGGGGGGTGGAGGAGTTTTGCTCTCCTTCAAGAAGACAGATGGATGTGACGCCCAATAGGCGTTCAGAAATATTGTGCAGCGACCAACCAGATCCGCTTGATTTAGAAATAAAATGCCACACGACTTAGTCGCACAGGTTGTCACTCTGCAGAGAAGGGAACCACGAAATGTGAGGCGATCGCATCATTTATGAGATAATTCACACGGGATTAGACTGCGGATTTCACTCGGATTATACTTCTGTTTAAAGTACACAGCAGAAACTCCTGCAGCTTGTGCGTCCAGCGACTCGGAGGCACTGATTGAAAAACGGAGCAACGACGGGAACTTTGAAGTCAGTAAAAGTGTGTTTTCATAAGTGGGTACGTGCGGGGCGGGAGGAGGGCCGGGTGGGCATGTCGGGTCGGAGTGGAGGAGCGCCCCGGGGATGCAGCAACCTCAGCCTGCAGCCCCTCCGAGCCACCGTCCCGTTCCAGCTCCAGAGAGGCTCCGCTCCCCTGTGCAGAGAGCCCAAAGCGGGTAAATACACGCAGCAGGCGGGGGTCACTTCCACGCACCGCAGAGACACTACAGCTAGTTTTCAGTTGCTTTATAAATGTGACATTTCTGCTTCGCAATTGCAAAACGGAACCTTCATATTTTGCATGATTAGGAAATATGTTTACTTTCCATGTAACTAAAGCAATTAATGACAACAAGCAGAGTTTAGTTAGTAGTTAGACAAAAAACAAGAATCGATGTATTCGAAGAAACACCGATTATTTGTGATGTCATCAAGCACGTGTGCATAGAAGGAAGATCTTAAATAAACAATGACTTAAAAACATTAAAGCAATTAGGAAAGGTGAACCTGATGTGTTCTATATGAGACAAGTGGGGCTGAAACGGTTAACTGATTATTGAAATAATCAATTAATAATAACTTAGTAAAGACGCTGAAATTAAAATGAAAACTTCCCGTCACACACACGCAGGTATATATATCCTGAATTATTGTATCTTTTAACAAGAAGAAAATGCATATTAGAGAAAACTAATTTTCCGCAGCAAAATAGGTTTGATATATATCAGTGTTTACAAATTAGTTTTTCGTTTTAAATCCAAATGATTGATTAATCATCAGTGTAAACAATCAAATAATCACTGAAATAATTGTTAGTTGCAAGCTTTCTCTACACTGTAAAAACACAAAATCTTACCAAGAAATTTTGGTTTAGTTTAGTGCAAATGTCTTAGTGCACTTGAAATAAGACAAAATTAACTTATGAGTAACTTTACAGGAAGACATAGCAGCTTGTTTTAAGTAAATAATTCCTTAATATTGATGAAAAAGCACCAGCTCCATTGGCGAATTAAGACTTTTTTAAAATCAATATTAACAAATTATTGACTCAAACCAAGCTCCTATGTTTTGCTGAAGAGTTTCCTATAAGTTAGTTTTATCTTATTTCAAGTGCACTAAGATATTTGCATTAAAACATGGACCAGAATTACTTGGGAAAAGTTGGTATTTTTGCAGTGCTTGATTGACAGAAAGGGGAAAATGTCCCATTCTTGTCATAATCCTAACAGGAGGAGCTTCAGTTTCACTTGGCTTGTTGGCTTAAAATTAGATTTTCAACACTCTCTGAGAAAGCTATGTCAACAAAAGGAGGTTACTAACCCTGAAACATAACTTTCCTCTCATGACGTTATTTGGACACTCGAATGCCCCTTTGCACTGTGACCTGCTGGAGTTATCAACGCTAACACAGCAGCAGCAGCAGCAGCTCTTTTAAAGGCCTCTTTGTTTCCCTCAGAGTTCCTGTTACTTTAACTAGGTCCATGAAATTCACATCTGCATGTTATTTATACTTTCTGTCTCCACAGTAAAAGACAGCATAATGTGGATTTGCTTACAGGTTGGTGGGAAATAACCTGTCAGCTTGTGGTGAGAGTCTTAAAATACCAGAATAAAGTCGTAGTAAACACGTCAGTATCAGATTATTAACAGTAGCAGGAGTGTTACTGATAATAATCTGATACTAATATTAGCAGATTAAGTATTTCCTTTTTTGTAAAACTGATACCAAAGTACAACTTCATAAAAAGCTCAACGTTCCTCTGTTTATCGCAGCTGTAAAACTGCTTTTTCATGTCGGAGTTCTCGTAATATCACGACTTTATTCCCATACTATTACAACCTTAACCTTGCAATGTTATAGTTTTATTCTTGTAGTTTTATGAATTTATTCTTGTAAAATTATCGCTTTAAAAACCCCTCAAACATTTTCCACACGAAGAACAGAACGTTCAATCCGTTACAGTTTTAAGTTTTCATGCTTGATGTTTATTTATTTTGCGATAATCATCTGAACATAGTCGTGGTAAATTCAGTCTAATTTAATTTGGTGTGGGTCGCCTTATTTTTTTTAATTGAACCAAATTCTGCAGCACATCTACATGTTAAGATTGTCAAAGTCAAGCTAGCATACCTGACCTACTTCTCGCTCTCTCACAATTTAAAAAAAACTAAAACCTTTTCCTGACCTTGTTATCTAGTTGTTGCAGAGTTGATAATTAGTAGCAAATCACTCCATCCCTTTTTCTTTTATGTATCACTCATGCATTTAAGATTTAGCGCGTTATGTTGACAATTTGACAGTAAAACCAGTGGTAGCAACTTTTTGGTTTTGGGGATCTTTGTTTTACCACTGTATGCGCTGTACAATGGCTACTGGAAAAGACAAGTATTTTGCTATTCGCTTACCACCCAGAAACCATTTGCTATGTTCTTGTTGGTTGCGCAGGAGGCACCACTTTTGCTTTTCAAATATGTATGGTTGTATAATTGCGTTTCTGTTTGTAGTCATTTTCATGTGCGAATGTAAATATTGAGTTTGGGGGCGTGGCCAGCTGCAGATAATTTGGATGTAAAGTGACAAGATGCCCTAAAATAGCTAACTTTCGAAATAGAACCAAACAAACTAAAATCTCATTATTTAAGAATAATTTATAAAAAAATGTAATGAAGGTTTTGCATAGATCAAAAACTTATCCTAGCCTGTTTAAAGAAGCCTTTAAAATAAAATTAAACATGGACGCTTCTAACAAAAAATAAAAATAACAGGTATTTTTATTTTAAGTAAAACAGGCTGAATACAGATGAAAATCCTCTTTCCACAGTCATGCACCACTTCGTGTTCATCCGTCACCAACTGAAACTTCGTCACTCATTTATTGTTTATGTTTTTTTCTGTTTCCAAAGTTGATAAAACCGCCGCTCGCCCGCCGAGGCCCACAATCCGCCGAACTCTTTCTCTGGATACGATCGTCGGACCGTATCTGCAGGGCCAGTGGCCCAGAGAGGCAGAGGCCACTGGGGCCACCTGCATCAACGACAAAGCCACTCAGGTAAACTCCATTTTACCCTGAAACCCTCCAATTAGCAACCAGGTTTCAGCACAAGTGCTGAGGGATTAGGGCAAATTGAAACTTGGGGTATTTTAAGATTTAATCTGTGGAAAAGCTGGATTTTTCTCACTAATGTTCCTTTGGGTTCCCATAGTTTACAGTGTTGGCGGCCATCTTGTTTTATGGTTTCTGTTTATTTGCAGTTTCTGTTTATTTGGACTTCAGGTCAAATCCTCAATGCAATATTAGGACCAAGCTGTGATTAAAAAAATAAATCTCAAGATTAAAGTAATAATATTGAAGGAATAAAGTTGTAATATTACCAGAATAAAGTTGTAAGTTTATGAGAACTTGAGAACAAATTAGTGTAAAATTATTATCAGTGGGTGGATTTTAATCTGTTTTGAAGAAAGAATCACATGAACTGATCTTAATAACTCCAAAAGCTTTTTTCTCATTAAATCAAGCTTTTTCTCTGAATTTAAATACGTTTTTTGGTAAAATATTATGAATGTATTATCGTAATTAATCAACATTTCTCATAGACTAAAACATTATAGTCAGACTTACAGAAAGGATGATTGAAATAAAAGCCACTTTTTGAAAATATTTTCTGTAATTTAGTTTTTAGAACAGAAAGACAGTATTAGGACTATACTAAGAAAAAAATAACAAATTTAAAAAATAAAATGATGAGAATAAATAAAAATACAAGAATAATGTCATAATTTTACTAGAATAAAGTCATCAGAATATTACCAGAATAAAATCAATAATATTATGAGAATAAAGTCAAAAAAATTACTAAGATCAAGTAAAAAATTTACTAAAATAAAGTAAAAATATTACTAGAATAAAGTCATAATGTTACTAGAATAAAGTCAGTAATATAGCAAGAATAAAGTCTCAACATGCTGTATTCTCATAACATTCTGACTTTATTCCCATAATTTTATTTTTTAATTTCTTATTGTGGCCCTAATACTCTGTCGTAGATGAGAAAGCAACCAAAAACAAAGTAAATAAATCAATTAAAATCTGATCTGTGATGAAAAATGTAATGTTTTTGTCCGTCTTGCTGGTTTCCTGCCCGGAGCTGAACGTGTCTGATCAGATGAAACCTGCTGCAGAACGCCGCGGCTCCAGGCTCTGTTGCTGAAACCCAGAGATCTGCAGGTGTCTGGGCTCCAGTTTGATGCAGCGGCTGGAAAGCAGCCAACTGGAAATAGTCGGTTTTGTTCTTCCTCAAACTGCTGCTTCCCCTCCGCCGCCCCTCCACTGTATCTGGTGCACAAAGACGTAGCATCATCTTCGCCCTGGCTGCTGACACAGTTTAAGGCCCGCATGAACCCGCTTTGCCTGCATTGTGAGGGAACGACCCCTCCTGACCTCGCCCCATCCCCCCGGCTCCCCACCAGCCCTCTGCTTTACGTCAGACGGCTTTACAGCCCTGTGATTACACTAAACTAACCAGAAATATCACTAACATGCACTGATACGTGTTAAAACACTAGAAAAGAGTCGGAACTTCTGAATATTTCTGCAAATATTTGGCTAATTATGAGTGAAATCTTTGTAAAAGTGCAAAATAAACTAATTTTTTACCAATTTAGAGACACTTTATTTATGAATGATTAAAGCCCAGCAGCCTATTTAGGTCATTGTAACCTTAGACGGACAATGCAAAACTCTTTACATGTGTTTCCCATTCGTTCATTCACACACACGCACGCACGCACGCACGCACACACACACACACACACAAACACACACACGCTGAAGGCAGCGTAAACGAGTTCAGATTTCCACATGTGGAGGGAATTTCAACCGAAAAGTTTGTCATCAAAACTATAATGTTAGCTAAATATTGCATCTTGCTGCTTTGAATTCATAAAAAAAAGTTAGTTTCACCCATTTGTTATTGCAAATATCAAGTTTTTTATCTGATTTAATTTAATTTTAATTGTGTAAATATCTTAGTAGACTTGAAATAAGACAAAACTAACTTAGAACTAACTTTTCAGCAAGAAGTAGAGCCTTGTTTTAAGAAAATAATTCCTGAGTATTGATGAAAATGTTCTGGTTTCATAGGTGGATTATTTCCCTTTTATTATGGGAAAAATTTATTGTTATAAGTTAAATAATCTGCAAGTGCAACATTTACTTTTTCATCAAGATTAAGGATATATTGACTTAAAACAAGCTCATATATATTGCTGAAAAGTTCTTTATAAGTTAGTTTTGTTTTATTTCAAGTGTAATAAGATGTTTGAATGAGAAAAAGAAAAAAAAATACTTGGTAAGATTTTGTGTTTTTGCAACTCGCATTGTTTCACTGCAAAAACATAAAGTTTTTTGGTCTAATTTAGTTAAAATATCTGATTAAACTTGAAATAAGACAAAACTAACTTACATGCAACTCTCCAGCCAGAAATAGGAGCATGTTTTAAGCCAACACTTTCTTAATGTTGATGTAAAAGTCCAGCAGTTTTTCATCAAATTGATCCACAACACTGTAAAAACACAAAATCTTACTCAGTATTTTTGGTTTAGCTTCTAGCACAAATATTTTAGTTTGAAAATAAGACAAAACTAACTTAATAATGTTTTAGGAAGCTATAGAGGCTTGTTGAAAGTAAGTAATTCCTTACTATTGCTGAAAATGTAAAGATTATTTATAGAGGTGCACTGATTGCAGTTTTCTGGCTGATCGCCAATTACCAATATTTTAAAAAGCTTAAGCTGCCGATTCCGATTTTGGCCGATACCAATTTGTTTTGTCTGAAATGTTGCTCAATATAGCAAGGAAGTTGTGGAGTTGGCAACAGTGGGGTCACTATTGTTAATATGGAGACATGACTTGATGTCTGTCAGTCAAACTTTTCTCACCGGAGACTAAAAGAGGACACTTTACACATTTGCCAAGTTAGATAAGATAGTTGGATAAGATCGGCTTCATATGTAAAAAC
This sequence comes from Poecilia formosa, assembly GCF_000485575.1. Classification (NCBI taxonomy): domain Eukaryota; kingdom Metazoa; phylum Chordata; class Actinopteri; order Cyprinodontiformes; family Poeciliidae; genus Poecilia; species Poecilia formosa. The sequence goes on from NW_006800073.1 coordinate 1,721,184, forward strand.
CGGCCAATCACCGATCTCCCAAAATTAAGGAAATCGGCACCGATAAATCGGTGCACCCCTAATTATTTACCTCATAACAAGACATTTTTCCCATGTTATAAGTGAAATTATCTAACAATAGAACTAGAATTATTGACATAAAACAAACTCTGATATTTTCCTAAAAGTTACTCATAAGTTAGTTTTGTCTTATTTCAGGTGTACTAATATATTTGGACTAAATTAGACTTGGTAACGTTTTGTTTTTTTGCAGTGCTCTATCAAACCTGAAGTTGGAAAGCTGGTTATTTGTTGCCCATTTTAAGGCCTTGTAGTCATAAACTCCTTTTTATTTAGATCTAAATCATTTGAGAACCTAATAAAATCATTTTGATCACAGATGTAAGTCGCTGCTCTGCTCCGTTTAGATGAAACATTAGCCATGCAGGCCACATTCTCGTCTACATTTTCAGTCTTTTTATAGGTTGGTGTCCCATGATGCCCTGCTCATGTTATGGGAAGGGTGGGATGTTGGATCTGGATGATTACATGGAGGACGGGGGGCGGTTTGGAAGCTGTAACTTTATTCCCGTGTCACTGAATGACTCACCCATGCTGTATTCTGACCTATTTAGCCTGCTGGACATGATATGCGTTTTTTCCTGCAGGCGGAAACTTTTCTGTGGCGTTTTGAAGGTGATACTTTGAGATGAGGTTGTATTTCTGAGGGAAAGGAAGTTAGCTGATGAGTATAATGGAGCCCACAGAGTGGGCCGGGTTGTTTGGGAACCGGATCGATGAGAAACCAAAGCTTTAGCGTAGCCGGTCCAACCCAGAACCCGGTCGGGATGGACGTCCAGAACCAGCAGCTCAGAGGGATCGACCAGGCTGCAGCTGGCAAACGATCAAAAGTGAATGTGAAGAAATCGGTATGGAGGGTGACTGAAAAAGAAGAAGTGAAACTTTAATGTTTGCTTGTTTTTGGGGAAAATAAGGTTAGCATGTGAGTTTAAGTGCAACGAGGCGACGAGTTTGTGTTTGGTTGTGAGGTTTGGAGTTTCTCATCTGTTTGTCTTACCAAGTATCTTTGGTCTAGTTTCTACTCAAAATGTCTCAGTGCACTTGACTTAAGTAAATAATTAGATAATATTGTCTAAAAATGACTAGTTCTAGCAGATTTTTCCCATATTAAAAGTGAAATAATCTGCCAGTGTACAAAAATGTTTGTAGTAGAAACTAGACTAAAAATACTTGGTAAAATTTTGTTTTTCTGCAGTGAAGGTGCAAAGATGCAAAACCTGACCAAGTATTTTTGGTCTAGTTTCTAGTTCAAATATATTGGACACTTAAACTAAATTATAACTAACTTTTTAGCAAGATAAAGGATTTTTTTCCAAGTAAACAATTCTTTAATATTGATGAAAAAATACTACCTTTACTTATAACAAATACATTTTCATGAGTGAAATAATCTTCCATTGGATGTAGCACTTTTTCATGGATATTAAGGAATTATATACTAAAAAAAGTATCCTATATCTTGCTAAAAGTCTGTTTTGTTTAAGTACACTTTATATAAGATATTTACACTAGAAACTGGACAAAAATGCTTGGTATGATTTTGTGTTTTTGCAGCTCACAATGTCTTTTTGTCAATTTCATTGCAAAAACACAAAATCTTACCAAGCATTTTTTTTTAGTTTCTAGTGCAAATATCTTAGTAAACTTGAATTAAGACAAAACTACTTTAAAAGTAACTTTTCAAGAAGGTTTAGATGCTTGTTTTAAGTCAGTAAGTCCTTCATATTGTTTAAAAAGTAGCAGTTCCATTGGTAGATTACTCCACTTATAAAAGACATTTTCCCTTCATATGAGTGAATTAATCTGCCAGTGGAACTAGACCTGGGTTGCTAGGTAACGGGCTGTGCTTGGCTGTGGTTGCTAGGTAACGAGGCCAGCGGAACGTAATATTTTTCTTCAATATTAAGGAATTCTTGACTTAAAACAAACTCCTGCAGCTTCCTAAAAAGTTACTTGTAAGTTGGTTTTGTCTCACTGACAACACTGGGTAAGGGGCTGTTTTTGCAGCTCATAGTGGTTTCTTGTCACTTTCCTCTGTACGGCTGTTGTGTGACAGGTGTGTGAGGCAGCTGTGGGTCTCAGCGTCTCCCAAAGGCGTAGAGCTGGTGGCCGTTTGCTGGCTCAGCAGAAAACGTAGAGTTCCTCTCAGAGGTCAAACCTGCTGACCCCTGCTTTGATCCGCGTTATCCCCCCTCAAGAGTGTGAGAGACGACACACTGGACTCTTTGTTCATCTGACTGTGTGTGTTTTTAAAGACTCCGTGTTCCTGGACAGAGGAGACCCGGGGAAGGAGGAGTGTGGGTGGGCACAAGCGCTCAGCGTCTTGGGGAAGTGCAGAGCACTTGAAGGAGGCAAGTACTTAACTAATAAAGTTTAAAACAGCCCTTTTCACGCTTTTAACCTGAAATATTAACGGCACCCGAGGGGAAAGTCGTAACCCTTCCCTTTCAGAGTCAGTCAAACTGGATCCTAAATCAGTTTGATCTCCTTTCTGCCCTCAGGTGGCCAAACTGAGGCACCATCTGCAGAAACGCTCCAGGAACGCTCCTCCGTCTGCAGGATATGAGCTCCTCCACGGCGCGCTGCCGGCAGGACAGGCGGCAGGTGTCACTCAGGTGCGTTATTATTACAAAATGTATGTCAGTTTATGTTTAAGCACAAATGTATTCAGAATGAGCTGTTTTAGAGCCTCCTGTCCCTTTAAATACAAGTAACCTGCAGCTGGCCATGCCCCCAATTAAACGTTTATCGTTTGCATGTGAAAATGACTACAAACAGATGCCCAATTATAGAACAGTAGATCTTTGAAAAGCAGAAGTGGAGCCACCTGCACAACCAACAAGAATGCAGTAAGTGGTTTCTGGATGTTAAGTCAGCAATAAACAAAATACAGCGGTAAAACCAGCTGATCAAACGTGCTGGAGCTCCGCTTGGGTTGCTACGTAACAAGCTGGACTTCAGAAGTTTTCAAACTGGTAATTTTCCACACACAAAAAACATGAACTTATTGCCAAAAAACATTGACTTTACATGAAAATTGATTTTAAAAATAATTTATAAATGTTTTATTATATTGTTAGAGATCCAGGTGTCATTATCTATCTGTAACAAACTTCTTGGTTGAATGAAAATTATCTTAGATCTTTGAGTACAAATAATTTTGGGCTTAACTGTAGGTAAATATAGCTCTGGTTAGAAATTTACAGTCAGTTAGCATGGGCATGAATGTCATCTATATTAGTTTTGGAATTTATTTGCTGCAATGCTTTATGCAAAATTCACATTTTTCCTATTTTCGTACTTCCATTTGGATCTCAACTGCTTCTAAAAACAATCCAAACGCTTAAAATAAAAACCCAGCTGTTTTATGGCAGTAAGTTAATGTTATTTTGGTGTCTGGAAATGAACCATTTCAAAAACCTTCTGATTGTTAAGTCACATTCTGTGGGCACTGTGCTGTAACCTAGCAACCCCAGCGGAGTTCCATCCGTTATCTAGCAACACAAACGGAACTCCTGCATGTTTGGTGAACTAGTTTTACCGCTGTATGTGCTGTGCAATGGCCGCTGGAAAAGACAAGTGTTTGCAGCCATTTTCACTGTGAGTGTAGATGTTGAGTTGGGGGGCATTGTGATCAGCAGCAGTTTATTTAGATTTAAAGTAAGAAGACGCCCTAAAACTGGTCAAAACAATGGTATAATTGGTCACATTTAACCGTTTTTCTGCAGACAGTTCCCATGATGCCTCTGAACAGGCTCGCACCGCGGCTGAGACGGAGCGTTGAGGGTCTCAGCTTGGAGCTGGAGGAAGTCTTTGTGTCTGAGAAACCGAACGATGAGCATGAGGTCGGCCCACCAAGTTACGCTTTGAGTTTTAAATATCTAAAATGCTGCCAGATTGGTGGCGTATTGTTTTTTACATTAAAGCAGTTACAAAGAGAAATTATAAACTGCTGCTGGGCAATTTACTCAACAGGTCGTTGCCAGGTAACCAAAGGACGAATGAGTGAGTTGCTAGGTATCCAAAGGGCGAGTGAGTTTGTGAGTTGCTAGGTAACCAAAGGGCGAGTGAGTGAGTTGATTCCACCAACACGTCTTAGCTAGCAGTGAAAACTGAGCGGCTAAAGTCTTTCCTCTGCCTAAATCTCCCAGAATGCTGTGCGGTATATTGAATATTCTGTCAGATATATTTTCTTTTGATATTTATCATGTCTATCGCGATATATATTACTGATTTATTGTCCAGGTCTTAAAGCAACAATACTATTGTAACTTCAGTTTATTGTCCAGTAAAATTTGTTACAGTGACAGCTTTACTCTTGTGCGTATTATTTATAATAATGTGAAACTGTTAGTGTTTAAGTTAATTCGGCTGAACATTCCAGATCTTGGATATCCCAGACGGCCACAGAGCTCCTGTCCCGGCTCAGAGATGCAGCAGCGGCTCTCAGAGCGAACCGTCTCCATCCCTCCCGTCTCCCTCCCTGTCTCCATGTCCGCTCGACTCCTCACTCCCGTCCGGTTCCCCATGCCACCTGAACGCATCACGATTGTCCCCCTCCCCGCCGCCGTGCCCCATGTTGGACCCAGGTTGGACTTTAGACTGTTTTCAGAGCATAACGCTGAATTATCAGTTTTCAGTTCATGTGTTTAGTGATGTGTGTGTGTGTGTGTCTGTGCAGAGCCTGCGGAGTGTGAAGGGTTGTGCTCCTCTTCATCAGCGTCACTTCCTTCGTTTGCACTGGAAGCTCCTCTTCAGCAGCCCTGCTCCTCTTCGCCCCGTCCAAACAAAACCTACTCCTTCCAGCGCGTCCCGCCAGAAGGCTGCGAGCGAGTTCGAGTTTGTGAGGAAGCAATGTGAGTTTTAGTTGCTCTAGTAACTAATATATAAATATTGAAGGACCACAAAGGTCTGTTGTAAACAGAGTTGAGTTGTAACTAGTTACTTTTACTCAGTTCAACTTCTTTGAAAGAAAAATTACTTTTAGGAGTATTTTTATGCTGTACTTTTTACTTTTACTTGAGTAATTTTATTATGAAGTATTTCTACTCTTACTTAATTAAAATTTCTTGATTTTCTATCCACTGAATGAAAAACAAACATGTTTTAACCAAAAAATTTACCAGACACAGACACACACCTGCAGTTCTTGTTGAAAGAAATTGACTTGGATAATTTTATTTTGACTGATTTTGTTTTTTTTATTAATATATTAATATATTATATTAATTCATTTTCATCTTTAAAATGCCAAAATTTACATTTAACTTTACATTCTCGTCTATATATAATTTGTGAAAAGATCAATCTCCTGCACCTGTTCTCTGAGTTATGGCCGACTGAAAAAAATGCACCGCTCCCGACCAAAAACAACCAATCAGAGCCAGGAGGAGGGTCTTAGCGCTGTCAGTCAATCTCATGTACTCGCTGCTAAATGTGATAATGGCAGAGAAACAACTTAATGTTTATCCACCATTAACGGAAGCCATTTTAGCTAGATTTATCATTCACAACATGCTATGCTAGCAGAAGCATACCAGAGAGCAAAGAAGGTGATTGACAGCTCTAAGACCCGCCTCCTGGCTCTGATTGGTTGTTTCACTTTTTTCACAGATTATCTTTCTCATCCCATACTGTCATAACATAGTGACAATTTCAACAAATATGTCAAAAATATTTTTTTTTAATCAAAGTGAGACACCGCAGCTTTAACCAAAGACGTTCATAACTTAATTTGAAGTGTTTAAAATGATTCTTGATGTATTTTAGCATTGATTCTGCATCCTCTTTTAATCTTTTTATTTCCAGATCTGCCTGTCCAGATGAGCAGCTCCTCCAGCCCTCCTGCCCAGACCCTAATAAAGTCAACTTTACCCCCCATGGAGGCTCCGCTTTCTGCCCGGTCAGCCTCCTCAAGCCCCTGCTGCCCTCCATGGACCTCCTGTTTCGCGGCCTGTCCGTGTCGCCCGTCACTGGCTGCTCGGGTCAGGCCTCCCCTACCAGGCACCTGGGCATGCAGTAGGCGGAAATCTTAACGCCGTCTCTCAGGACTACACAACAATGCACTGCCAGAACCTGGAACACTTGCTAACGTTTTGATGCAGACTGACGATTACGTGTCTCATTGCTGTGGGCATCTTTACCATTTCACCCTGTGCGACTGTAAACATTCGTTGCTGCCATATTTCAGGATAATGTGACCTAAAGTTCTGTTTGTTTGTTGGCTATTTCTACCTGAAGGATCTTTTTTTGTTTGTTTGTTATTTTTGAACTTGACAAAGATGATTTAAGCTAGGAAAACATGTTTTTATATTGTCATTTTCAGGTTTTGGTTTCGTGTTTTTAATTTCCCAGGACTTTGTTATTTTTCATGTCAAGTAAGTGGATTTACTTTCAGAAAGCCAGGCACCTACACCACATGTAAACAGCTGTTATAGGCATTAACTTGAAAACAATTATGTGGTGAATTTCTATGCTAAATGTGTTGATTAAAAATATATTTTAATACTACCCCCCTTCTTTTCTACAGATGCTAGGATAGATTATATTTATTTTCTTACTTTTTTAAGGATTTACTGCTATATTTATGTTTGCAATTTTACAAGTAGGACTGGAAGTTTTGATTTACTTGCCTAAAACTTACATAATTATAATACAGCTGATTTGTGGAGGATTTTTACGTTCTCAGTTACTCAAAAATAAGGTTTTGATGGCTTAAGCTTTATTAACAAAAACAATTGATGTGGTAGGAGAACCAAAACTTGAAACCATAACTACTGATCACCTTTTAAAACAAGGTCAATATTGCTTTTTCTTTTTCTTTTTTTTTTTAAATCTTTTTCAAAGTGTAGCAGTAAATAGTGTGGAAAACACAGGTTTTTGTCCACATCTATTAAAACTGAAATCAAATTTTATTCTAGACTGTGTAAATTGGTTTGGATTATTAAATGTAGTGTTGAATAAAATGCAACAGTACTGTGCTGCATGTATTAATTGTTTTTAGATTTTAAAAAAAATTGGTAAATATCAGTAGAGTATGTGTGTGTGGAATGTGTTAAATATTAAATGAACCACTGAGGTACCCATTGAATGATAATTATTTTTTCAAAACTAGTTTTATTTCGAACAAAGAACATTGCAGAAAAAAAATCTTGTACATACAACACAATAAGTAATATTAAACAAGATAATGAATAATATAAAATAAAACCGCAAAAAATCAACTGCATTTGTGACACTCAAAGAATCTCACAATATAAAAACAATAGATGCCTTTAAAATAAATAAATAAAATACTTATCTTCTTTAAATTCAGACAACTATCATTATTATTGTGCTGCTGTTTTCGACATAGACATAATATAAGACAGACATAATATATATAATATAATATATTATGTCTATGGTTTTCGACACGTGGATTTGCGGTTTGTATTGTGATTGGCTCATAGTGGAGCTTTAATACTTACATGGACCAATGAAATCAATCCACATCACGACACGACAAAAAGGAACGCTACCAATTCAAGAAGCCCTCCTTTTCAATCTTAGCTGTCCTCATTTGCTGCCTGTGTGGAAATCATTATCGCCGCTTACTGTTATCATTAATAATAATACTTGAAATTGTTTTCACGCTAAAGTAGCCAATTTGATCATACTTGAATAAATCTACAAGCTCTGACTGTAATAAATATTTATTTCTTGAAGACTTAAGAACTCAGGCTAAAATTATAACGCGCCGGGGTCCATTTTGGTTTTTTTTTTAATCATCTAAATATAAGCTATTACTCAATGAAAACACTAACTGCTACTGCACTGATGGTTTAATATTGTAAAAGGGAAAATATTCGGGTTAATTAATGTGTAAACAAAAAATAATGTCGTGATATTTAGCCGATCTGCTGCACTTGACAGTGTGAAAAAACTGACTGTTTGACGCTTTGGTAATTACCAGCCACTGTGCGGCAGAAATCCCAGGAAAAACTTTTATCCTTGGGATAAAACAGAAATTCAACACCGGCAGTTCCGGGGGGTTCTTCCCAGCGGGTATAGTGGAGCGGGACGCCGGCGTGAGGGGAGTGGGGAGCGGAGCGGTGTCGGTGAACCTGCCCGGGGTAGTGGAGGACAGCATGGCTGCGGGAAAGGGCGCAGGGAAGCCCGTCTCACTGTGGGACAATTTGCGGATACGCTTCATCGTTTGTTTCTTCGGAGTCTTCGTGTGTTATTTTTATTACGGAATACTGCAGGAGACAATGTAAGTAACTAACAGTTCATCTGAAGTAACTGTTTAACAAACTGTGCCTAATGTTTTAAATTGAGTAAAGATTGGGACAGTTATTAATTAGCTGATTTAAACTGAATTCAAAAAGTTTCAAACCAAGAAAAACATCTTTTTTTTTTTACTGATTGAATTTTATTTTTGCATAACTTTGCCTGCTTTTTCTTAAATAGCACACATATTTGTTGGATTGTGTGATTTGAGATGTTTCTAAAAGCTTATTTTTATGCTATTTAAACATAATGTAGCTAAATTTGTGAATTTATGTATTTTGTGCCACTAATCAACTTCCGGAATATTTATTTTTTATTAAATTCCCTGATTTTTAAACCATTTCATGCGAAATTCATGAAGGTGTTCCTTGGGTATGAAATATTTTTAACTGAATGCCTTTTTCTGGCTCTACCAGGTTATGTGTCCTGACCAAATTCAACCTTTGAGTTTGAAAATTGGTATTAATTAAATCACATTACAGGCAGAAATTATTATAAGTTCAGACAGATTTTAGACCACAGTTGTCATTTTTACTTTCTAGAAGTGCATTCAAAATGGGGGTTTAAGTATTTAAGTATTTATCCAAGGATTAATCAGATCTTATCTGGGTTCACATAATAATCAATGTTTGTAATAAATGTTTGTATTAGCAATTAGATATTGCTAAAATCACTATTTTTTTTAATTGCCATGATTACAACCTCAAACCTGCAGCTGGTAAAATGTGTTTTTAATGAAAAATGGAGAAGTAATCTGCGGCCTGTATGACTTGCAGCACTCGAGGTAATTATGGCGGGGAGAAGTTTACTTTTGCACGGACGCTGGTCTTTATCCAGTGCATCATCAACAGTGTTTTTGCAAAGATCTGTAAGTACCTGCACGAACTGCAACTTTTCACACTAAAACGCAAGAAATCAGTAATTTTTCTCTCTCTCTCTCAAACAGTGATCCAGTGTTTTGAAAGCTCCAAAGTGGATCACACCAAGAGCTGGCTCTATGGCCTGTGTTCCCTCTCCTATCTGGGAGCAATGGTTTCCAGTAACTCCGCCCTCCTATATGTCAACTATCCCACACAGGTGAATCTCCATTAAAATTGACTGGAATCAGGAACCGATTTTAGTATGAAACATGTTTTTATTGTATCTTAAAGTGGGATTTTTATTGTTTTAGGTGTTGGGGAAATCCTGCAAACCCATACCAGGTATTTTGAAATGCATTAAATTCATAATAAATAACAGATCATTTTGTGCTTCTCAACTTGCTGCTTTAAGTTTAGCACCTAGTTGCATTTAGGGAAGTAATTTCTGTATGCAGTGACACGTTCTTGAACGCTTGTGGTCGGAAAATAAATAAAAAAAAACTGTGGTTGCAAACACTTCAGTACTTATGAAGTGAGTTGCTGTGTACATGTTGTTGGTCACTGCAAAGGAAGTGCAACATCTGGCATTTAATGATTATGTAAAACTCAAGTTTTAAAATACTTTGAGGTTTATTTAGGAGCATGTAAACATCTAAATGTTTTAAAACTTAAATAAACCTAATTAGGATTGGTAGCACATTTTTAAGATGTTTAAATATTTAATAAATCCACACATGATGGACTTCCATCCTAAAATTAAGGCCTTAAAATGTCAAATTTGTTTGAAAAAATTGTATATTGACCTTAAATACAGTCATCTTACATTTTGTCGTGGCAGGACGATTAAATGTAGATTTTTTTTCTTGTGAGACGTTCCTGTACAGATGGATGGAAGAGGTTTAGGGCCGCTGGAAAAAAAAGGAAAAAGAATTGACTTTTTGATTTTTACCTCAGTAATTTGACTTTCTTTGAAGAATTTTGACTTTTTTAAAATACAGAATTTTTAATGTGTTTTAAAGCAGAAATTTGAGGTTTTTTTCCTGCATATTTTTTTCCTTTTTTGACTTAAAAATTTTACTTGTATTTTTTCTCATAAATTTGAATCTTTCTTCATAAATCTGACTTTAATCTCAGAACTCTGAAAAATTCCCAATCATCTTATTTTTATTTTTCCAGTCGCCATAATCTTGTTCCTTATAAACGTAATTTCAGTCCAGTGTTGTATAATTATTCCAACGTGGAGAAAGATCGTTTTAAATAAATTTTTAAAAAGCATTTGTGTATTTCTAGCAGAACTGACTTTGTAGCTTCACCTTTTGACACATTGGTCCGTTTGTTTTGCTCTCAGGAATGACACGTTTTTGGTGAAAATGAAATCCTTTGTGTTTGTTGCAGTTATGATCCTTGGCGTAACGATACTGAGGAAGAAATATCCTCTGGCGAAGTATCTGTGTGTGCTGCTGATCGTCGGTGGCGTCGCTTTGTTTCTCTACAAACCCAACAAAGCCGCCGCTGCCGCCGTGGCAGACGACCACATCTTCGGCTTCGGGGAGATCCTGCTGGTGCGTAAACGCAGCGATCCCGTCGTCTGAGTTTGATTTCTCCTGTCTGTTCTGCTCATCACGCCTGCTTCGGTCCCAGCTGGTGTCCCTGACGTTGGATGGACTCACCGGCGTCGCCCAGGATCACATGAGGGCCCGCTTCCAGACCGGCGCCAACCACATGATGCTGAACATCAACATGTGGTCCACGCTCGTTCTGGGCCTGGGTGAGTCGGTGGCGCTCTCTGCCAAACGAGACAAATATTCAGCCTGGAGCTTTTCACAGATTTATTATCCGTCCTGCTGTCGGGGAGAAACGCATGAATGAGCAGAATCACCTGGTTCTGGTCCAAACAGCGGCTCATTTAACGTGACGCCGTCTGTCACTGTGTAACATTTCGCCATCAATATTCGTTCCTTTGTTTCTTTGTTGCTGCTCAAAATGGACATTTATATAAACAAAAAGCACAAACTGGCTTCATTTCATGCATAAAATGTAAAAAATGTTGTGTTGCACTTCAAAAACACAAAAACCTACCTAATATTTTTTCTCAGTTTTTAGTGCAAGTATCTTAGTACACTTAAAATAAGACAAAACTAACTCAGAAGTGAGTTTTCAGCAATATGTAATTCTTTAACGTTAACAAAGAGATTATTTCACTTATAAAACAACATTTTTCCATGTTATAAGTGAAATAATTTGCCACAATATTAAAGAAACGTATGAAAATATGTGAAATATGAAAAATGTGTTGCATCTATTCTTAAAAACTGTTCAGTCTATATACTCGCTTATTAAAAATCTTGAAGATGATTCAGTTTAACTAGAACGACAACAAACTGATTACCAAAGAGCTACTGTGTCCAAAGCGCGGTCCGAGGGCCATGTGAGGCTGTCTGAAGGATTTTCTGTGACCCAAATGGATTAGATCTGGCCTGCAAGTGTTGGTGTTTGGTGCAGATGAAGACATTTTCAACTTTTTTACAGATAAAATAAAATAGATTTCCATTTATTAATAAGGTTTTTCCATTCATCTTAGTTTTGGAGCAACTTGAACCACAAACTTTGGAAAAACACGTCGTTTTTCTCATAGGAAAACAATCAACCCCAAAGATTTAGGAGCTGTAAGACCTTTCTGTATTTACAGTAACATACACATCTGTTTTCTAAACTGTTTAATTTGTTATTGAGCATCTAAAGGTAAAAAATAATGCAGCAAAAAATTTGTTTTAAAAAAATGTACAAGTGCTTTCAACTTAAAGTTTGGACACCACTGAGCTACTGGATCATATGAAGGATTGTGGTTGTAGATTAAGAATGAGGGCATGAAATGAGTAGGAAACACTATTTATTATAAAATATGCTTCTATTTATTCTGGTTCAGCTGTAAAAATGCAACATTTCATCCACTTGTCCAAACTGATCTCACTTCTCCTTGTTGTTGTGGAGTGAAGCCACCAGGGGGCGCTGTTCACTCAGTTTAACCTGAGAACGTTTTGGATGAAAATGTGAAAAATTCCTAAAATTGATCAAAAATAAATATTCTCTTTGATTAACAACATTGATTTGTTTTTTCTGTGTCACACTATTTCACTTTTATTTGTTTGTATTATTTTGAATACATGCAACTCAACCTGTGAAATCTGATCCTCTGTATTAATATTTTGTTTGTAAGCTGATGTCTGTCTCTTCCCTCAGCCGTTTTGTGGACCGGAGAGGTTTGGCGCTTCCTGAGTTTTGCAGAGGAATATCCCAGCATTTTCTACAACATCCTTCTGTTTGGACTGACGAGTGCTTTGGGCCAGGTGAGTCTGTCGCTTTAACACTGAGCCTCAGCATGGGAACCTTGGAGGAAAGATGGAGGGAAAAGATGGTTTAAAAAATGTAAAATCGTAAATTTTATTCAGTATTTTTTAATCTGTTTCTCAGCCATTAACAGTAAATATGTTAAATTAACTTAGTAGGCATAGGAGGGGAGAGTAAAAGTATTACTGAAGTGTAAGTGGCTCAACTTCACCATGTTTTTACTCAAGTAAAAGTAAAAAGTCCAAGGAAGTATTCAAGAGAAAAAAAGTATTTGGTAAAAAGTAACCAAAGTACTGAGTAACTGATCAAATCAGCAATCATTTAATATTTAAAAATTACATCATATATGGACCAAAATATGAAGTTAAGTGGAAATTTTTGTATTTTAACAACCAAAATGACAATAATTCATATAAGTAACAAAACAAATCAGGCAAAAGAGACATTTTCCAAATCAGTTTCTATCAATAAAAAAACTTATTAAACTTTAATTAAAACTGCAGGTTTGGTGATTTTTTTTTGGTTAAAAAAATGTTTGTTTTTCATTCATTGGGTAGAAAATCCAGACATTTTACTGAAGTAAAAGTAGAGATAGTTAATAATAAAATTACCTAAGTAAAAGCAAAAAGTACAAAGTAGCAAAAATACTCCTAAAAGTACATAAAACAAAAAGTTACTAAAGTAAATGTAAATAATTACTACCCAACTCCGGGAATTCAGGAAAAAAATATTTTCTATTTTCATCTTTCAGTCAAATTTATCAAGTTGCTTTGCTCCTCAAACTAAAAATGGAAAAGTTGTTCTCAAGACAGAAGGAAGCATCCAGTTAATATTTTACATTTAATGTAAAAATATTACATTCTCCTATCAAACTAGAGGATTGTGGTGGAACATTTTTTATCTGGTCATATTTTCAACAAGCCCTGGTAAAAATGTTCTACTACAGAACATTTTTAATCAGAAGGCATGAGGTTCGCCTTCTGATTGCAATAATTACTGAGTAGTTCATAAAAGAGAGGAAAAAATTAAATGTTTCTTCCTGTGGGTTTGTAAAGAGGTTCCCCTGCCACTGGGGGGCGATGGCATGAACAGTAATAATGTCGTTTTCTGCAGACTTTTATCTTCATGACGGTTGTTTACTTCGGGCCGCTGACCTGCTCCATCGTCACCACAACCAGGAAGTTCTTCACCATCCTCGGTTCCGTCATTTTGTTTGGGAACGTCATGACCGACATGCAGTGGATCGGCACCATCCTGGTCTTCCTGGGTAAAAGTCCAACTTAATTAAATGCTGTAGTTGTTTTATTTGTTGAAACAAAATATCACCATTACAGGTTTTAATCTTTGCTTTTCTTGCTTTAGGTCTCGGATTGGATGCTAAATTTGGAAAATCCCCCAAGAAGCACTAAGAAGCAGAAGAGCAGCGAAGAAAATGGGATGGACTGTAACCAGAAGATTATTTGTACAGAACTCATTACGTGTGCCTGTGATTTAATACAGGATCGCAGTTTACAGCTCTTAATACGCTGAAGACGCATATCTCACCATGTATGAAGCCAGACTGAATTACGAGCTACAATTTTAAAGTTAAGACCAAAACCAACGCTGAACTAAACGAGGCCTCTAGCATTAAATCTGTTTTGTTTTTACAGATTGAGGCTTGAATATGTGTCCAATTCTTTGAAAAAAAAATATATAAACGGTCGTCTGCAGCTTGATGTTGTCCTATATTACTACTCAAGTGATTTTATTTTATACAACATGAAATAACTTGCCATAAAAAGGGAATTAAATTTCATTGATCCCGTCTTTATTTCTATCTGTGAAATTTCTTTGACGTAAACATTAATTTTATTTTTTACTCTCATAAGCTGAGCTGTATTTAATATTCAGTTGAAAAGCGAATTATCGCTGTAAAAACCAAACAAACAATCAACTCATTTGTTTTAATGGAGTGTTAATGAATGCCCTGAAATGTGCAGGTTTTCTTCAGCCTACTTAAACACTGCAAAAACACAAAATCTTACCGGGATTTTTGGTCTTGTTTTTGTGAAAGAAAACAAAAAAACAAGACAAAACTAACTGAGAAGTAACTTTTCAGAAAGATACAAGAGGTTAATTTAAGTAAATTAATTAATATTGATGAAAAAAAAAGTACCAGTTATAAGTGAAATGTTATTTTTTCCCCATATTATAAATTAAAATGTATTGTTCCAGTGGCAGATTATTTCACTTATAATTAGTACTTTTTCCATCAGCGTTAAGGAATGATTTAATTAAAACAATGTGCTACTGAAAACTTAGTTTTATCTTATTTTAAGTGTAAAATACTTGTCAATTTCAAAAATACTTTTTAAAATGTTCTAACTCATTAATTAAAATTCTTCAGCGTTATTGCAGATTGTGATGATGGGAAAGACCTCCTGTAGCAGTCTGTATTACAGCAAATATGACGAAGCCTCTGATTGAAGACACTGTTTTTCTAAGACATATTACTAAAAATACATAAACTAATTTTTCCCTGGAATCACGTCAGTTGGGCCGATGAAACCAAAGTGTGTGAATGTAATAAACAGAAACCCAAACACAACATACCAGCACAAATAACTCATGCTAACCTTTGGTGGGAGTGGAGGTGTGATGGTTTGACCTGGATACTGAAGCACAGCCACAAATCTGCTTTTTTATGTAATCTGGGTTTACTCAAATGATGAAAAAGTGGAAAATGATCAAAAATCTACAAGGACAGTGGAAGTTTTTTCAGTTTAATCCAATTCATTAGACCCAGAGTTGTCAACATTCATAGGTTGAGAACAAATGATAATTATGTGGAGTTTTATGTCAATTATTATGAAATTTGTTATGAACAAGATACAGAAAGTGGATTAAATTAACCAAAGCTGGTTAATTAAAGTATAAGGTCAGATAAAGGTTATTTCTATTCTGTTCTGTATCATATACAGTCATATTCATTAAATTAAAATACATGTTATGATTATGCTTGTTTGCCTTTTGAAAATAAACTTTCTGTATTAAAGATGCTTTTTATTAGTCTGATGTAATGTTTTAACGTTAAATGTCGCGTTTTTAGTTGATGTTGATGTAATTAACAGAAAAAAGCCTTCAAAACATCAGTTTGTTACTGCAATGTTTTGCTCACTGAATAGCATTGTGGGGGTCTTGTGTCTCTTCGTTTTGGGTTAAAATCGGCCGGTTGGCCACAATTTTTGCCTGTTTAAAAATCTGCTTAAACGCTCTGGATAGTGTTAATTTAATAATATGAAATAATTTAGGATTCACTCTATGAAAGTAGGATGAAAATTAGAAGCGATTCGCGGAGAATTTATTCGTATTTTTAAGGTCAAGATTTGTCAGGAAATTTGCGAAGCATCTTTCTGATTCCTCATCGACCTTCTTCCGCCTGACGGGCGATTAAAGTGAGGACAGTTGTAGCATTTCTTCACATAAGCGGTTGTTTTTTCGAGAAAAAGCGGACTTTTCAGACGTCAAAATGCTTCTTACAATCCGCAAGCAACTCAGAAGCCATCCTGCTGTAAGTACCAAGAGCTTATCTGTAGTATTGAATCATTTTTGGGGGATTTGTGATAAAACGGGATCTTTTCCGAATTTTTGTGGCTAACTTAGCTTAGCAGGCTTGATGTCGGGCGACACTGGTTTTGTATCTCGTAATGTATGCAGTTCGGAATGTAAATGTTTAAAACAAACTGGTAAGAAATTAAGCTTTTAGACTTTAAGATACAAAGAAGATAAACGACACAAAGAAAGGGTAGTTAATGGTTAACCAAAACGAAAACTAGATGTGACGATGTACTTTCCTGACGGCTACTTTTGTTAGCTTGAATTCTTCCCCATTTAGTCATCCTGTCAAAGAGGCCATGTTGTATTATTATTGTTGGTTTAATCTCTGTTTAAAATATTGAAGGTGCTTGAAAATATTCCAATTGGCTAGGGCATTTTTTCAGTATTTTCTTATGTCATTTTTTTGTTTTGTTTAATTAAAGCCAGTTAATTCTGAAGTTTAAATAAAATTGAGTCTTTGTTGGCAAAGTTGACTTTGAAATTTTTGTAAATTACCAAAGTTACAGTTTGACAGAGACACCTAATAGAAATAACTTAAGTACCTGAGTTTGCCAGAATCGAGTCCCATTCATGACCCATTGATTTTAATTTATTGTATGTTTTGTCTGTTTTTTGTCTTATTAGAATCTAAATTTCTTTTGTCATTGTAAAAGAAAGCACAAAAAATATTTAAATAAATGTAGTTGAAATAAGCAGGATGTTAGTTCTTCTAAACTGTATTTGTTTAATTTATCCAGAAGAAACGTTGTGTTTGGTAGGGAACTGTGATTGAGAATATTTTTGGTTTATGCAGATCATTGTTACCAATAGACAAAGTTTAATCTCCGAGTTTCTGGCCTGTGTTGTCAAAACACTGACAACCTTCCTGTTTGTGCAGGCTACTGTTATGGCATCTAAGGAAAGCTCTGGTTTAACTTTCAGTCTGTTTTTCTTACAGCTGATTCCCCTTTTCTTCTTCATTGGTGGCGGGGCGGCCATGTCCTTGATGTACCTGGCTCGTCTGGGCCTGAGAAACCCCGACGTTTCGTAAGCACCGCTGATGAAAAATGCATGTCTGTGACCTACTGTGGCCTTTTCTGTAAACCTATTCCTGTTCTGTCCCTCAGCTGGGATCGCAAGAACAACCCAGAGCCTTGGAACAAACTGAGTCCAAACTACCAGTACAAGGTGTGTGTGTGTCATGTAAATAAAAATACACTCCTCCAGTGGTTTTTCCACCACATGATACAGCTGACACTTTGGAAAAACAGTGTTAGTGGTTTTATCAGGGCTTAGTGTGTTGATCTGTGGATAAGTCTTTCAGATGGATTAATGAAAGCACATAATCTAGTTAACGCTGACCAAATCTGATGAACTTAACCTCAAGCTTGATCTAAAAATGAAGAAATATTTCAAATTAACACAAGTAATGCGCTGGAGCTAAAATGTGTCTCTCTTCCCAGTTCTTCACAGTGAACATGGACTACAGCAAACTGAAGAAGGATCGCCCAGACTTCTAAAGTTCCCGTCTGCTGGAGTAAAAAGCACAACCATCGGCGAAGCCGCACAGTTTGGTCTCATCTTGACCTTCCTGCATCCAGGAATCTGAACAATGCAGAAGCTAAATCCGCACAGCTCACGTTTCAGTTTCTTCATTGCATTCCTGGCTGCTTCTTGTTGATTTCTCATTTTCAATAAAGTAAAGGAGCATTTCCTCCTTCATACAGAGCACTTCATCTTGTTTTTTGTTTGTTTTGTTTTGTGCACATTGTTTCACGCGTTTGCATTGCTGCATCACTTCTACACCACCCTACATGGTTTGTTTACATTTGCTTTTACTATATTCGCTCTGCTTTCACTACAATTCACCTTTGACCCT
>NW_006800074.1:0-73666 GCF_000485575.1 Poecilia formosa
CTCCTTATTCTGCAGAAAAAAAGCAGGGAAGTGTTCAAACCTCACACAAACCCTGTACCTCTTACTCTGTTTAAAATCTGTAGCACAAGCCTGCTGGATCTGAAATTAACTTCCCCTCATCTTTTTTTTTTACTGTTTCAGCACCAGCAGCACAAGCTGCTGAGATAGCAATACTCACAAATTTCAGTTTTTTACTATTAAAAGAAAAACAGCCAACATTATACATTGACATAATATATTTCACACTAAAGTTGTAGTTTTAAAATGAAAAACCTTTTCTCTAGAGCAGTTAAGAAGCGGCTATTAATGACTGCACGCACCAAATTTAAAACAATTACTTATTTTCAATCCTCCAATGAACTGGCTGCAGCCAAACCCCAACCATAAACATCAACAACTTAATTTGCAAAGTGCATAAACACCAGCCGCAGCTGAAACAAAGTGCTGAACATGAGAGATAGATAAGATAAAAGAAAACATTAAATGAATTTTAAAAATTCTACTGAACAAACAAAGCAGTAAAACTGATCAAAATAAAGTAAAATCTAGTCTCATTTGGGTTAAAGGCAAATGAGTAAAATATTTTTAGACGAGTTTTAAAACTGGACAGTGAAAGGGCCTGTCAAATTTATAAGCGTTCTTTAACTTAGGGGTCTCGATATCGAAGGTCTTCATCCCTCAAAGCTTCCACTGGGAATGACCAGAAGCAGCTGGTCAGCAGAGCCAAGTGACCAGGTGAGAAGCTGTATTAAATAAGGCGGAGCGAGGCTGTTTAAGACCTTAAAAACAAATTGTAGGATTTTCTTTTATGTGTTCCTGCCAAAACCGCGCAGCAGCTGCAAACAAGTTTAACATTAGATTTAAACAAGTTGCAGATCATCTTTTCTACACATCAGAAGAAAGCAGACATGTCCACTATCCCATTAGTTACATGTGGGAATAACAGACACGGTTTCCTGCTGTAATGCGGATTTCCGACCACTGCAGTCTCTTACCCTGAGGAAGAAAGGAAACTTCCTCCCATAGAAGCCCATCTTAAAGAACTCCGGCTCGATCCTCTGCTGTTCGATGATGTTGTCATAATACGCTGCCTCCATTTTCTGTGACACAAAGACAAACAAGCAGCGGAGCCATGATGAATAATAATTTAATCACACACTTTGCTGAATCCTCTGCTCTTCCAGAGGCGCGTGGGCGTGCTCAGGTAATTGGGACGTTGTGTTTGCACTTCACACCCCACAACCGAGCATCACGGTGACAGAGGGAGCTGAAAATCTTTCCTTACAGCATCACAGAGGATGCTTGTTTGATGGCAGCAGCAGCAGCAGCAGCAGAAACGCGTAGCGTGAGGCACTTTACTTACCCGTATCCAGCTGAGACTCTGATAATCATATAAAGTCTCATACTGGAAAGCCAGCTCCCGGCAGAGAGAGATCCCATATTCCCAGCACTGTGGAGATATAAAAGAGATAATGGAAGAATGAGAAATGAATCTAAAATAAAAAATAAAAAATAAAAATAAAAAAACACCATTAAAATGATCAATGTTGTCATTATATTTGTCTGTTGCGTGTAAGGATTGAGGAAGATGGTTTTGATCAAACAGAAGCTTTTACTTGAGAAAAATTTCTGGATACTCCACCCACTGTTAGCAGCTTGACTGAATGAAGAACAAACATGTTTTAACTGGCAATGTAAGAAGCATCTTTGTTCATGGCAAAAGAGGGAAGTAATTAGATTTTATATTCTAAAATTGTAAATTGACACTGCGCTACCCTCCATTGGGGTTGGCTGTGGATGGTGTATTTTCACAAAAATACTAGAACCAATTATATGTTGGAGTTTTAACTCTTTGCTCTCCTTAATTTCATCAAAAAGCAGTTTCTGAGTTGTACCAAGGGAAAGCAGCAAGGTTAATTTCCAAATCTTTACATTCCTTCTGGTACCAACTTGCTGGGTGCTTTTTAACCAACACACTGAGCTATTTTTATCCAGTAAAAAATTTTAACACTCACTGCTTGAGGAGTCTCTATAATTTTTTTTCCCCTTCATATATAGCAATAACTGCAGGAGAAGGCAATAAGTTAATGAAAGATGACAGTTTTATTTCTTTTCAGCTGCTACCTGGGTCCACTGGGCATTTTCCTCTGCAGAGCATACGGGCCGGTCAACTAATTTAATTTTGCGGATGAACACCGGCCAGGGAGGAGAGGTTTGGGAAAGAAAATTACATTTCAACTGATTGCTCTTCCTCAGTATGAAGCGCTGGATTTGTGCAAAAACTTTTATGTGAGTTATTTACATAGCTCCCTACAATATATACAAATACATCAGAAATTAGCTCCATATCGACCTGTTCAAACATTAAAATCAAGCATTAAATAGTTGTTTATATGATTAGATATTTGTAAGTGTCATACTAAGAAACTGGACTTACTTTAAAAGATACTTAAACTTGTGTGAACAATGCAATTCTGCAGCATATAATCCACTAAGAAATGTTGTTTTCGTAACATGTAAGCCTTTGGCAAATGATCAAGGAGGAAAAATGAAAAAGTTAATGATCAGCTGCACGTTCATGATGAAAATGTAACAGCCCTTCAACAAAAGAGACATAGAATCTTAAACAGAAATAGCACCAGCAACAAGGGTTCTCAAGTCCAGTCCTCGAGACCTACCAGCCTGCCTCCCTCCTCCAAAAACACCAGAGTCAGATATCTGAATTCCCTCACCAGCAGTAATTCAGCTCTGCAGAGTTTCTGCTAACAAGTAGTTCATTTGATTCAGGTGCTGGAGAAGTGGGATGATAGCACTCAAGGATTGGACTTTGGCACCCCTGAGTTTCAACCTTCTCCTTTCTATTTAACCACACACATCTACTGATTTGTGTTTGTGTTTCAAACCAAACACAAATCATGTTTGGTTTGAAAAAAAATATCAAATTTACGTCACCGCAATTTTTTCCCTTTCCTCACAGTAAGAGACAGTAAAATGACTCAGACTGGAGAGCAATTAAATCATTAAGAAATGTAAGATATAAAAGACACAGCTGCAGAAAACAGAACAAAACAAAAGTCACTCACCTTTCCCTTGTTGAAGTAGTGAAGGATTTTACGACTCAGGTTTTCTTTGCGTTGCCACTCGCTCTGACAGGGGTAGTGGAGAAAATCCCTCAGAGGCCGGTCCTCCCACTGCAGCAGCTCCCAGTACAGCAGCAGAGTGAACGCTGCCTCTGTTAACGAATAACAAGTGAACAAATGCATAACTATGTTTGATACAGCAAAGTAACATGAAGGGACGATGGGTTTTTTTTAGAGTAAAGAAAAGCAGAAATTTATAATCAGCATTTTTTTTTCAGCAACAGATGGTGTACGACCTGAAACACAGTCAGTGGCAAAAATACACAAGATGGCCTGAGCAACATGACTGTATGCTGGCAAGACAGAAAGTAGAGGTGGAAAGAACATTAAGGATGTTTAAATATTTCATTTCCAGGATCAGAAAGTTGTTAAAATTACAATATGTTTCAAAACACACAACAAAATCAGACTTTTTTTTTATTTTTATGGACATTTAAATTTCCATTAGCACACAAGATCTCAATAACCACTTCTTCCAAGACTAGAGATTTTCTGTAGCGTTCCAAAGGTCCAATGCCACCCAAGCTTTAGCTTCCTCACACGAAATGTATTTCCTCATTTAATATTTTACCATTTATTTATTTTTATGTACCTTTATGTGTAATGTAGCAGTGCATCGCATGCACATTACCTATGTCTTAAAAGCTTCTTTTTGCTTCTATGAACACCTGACATGAAGAAACCAGTACATACATGCAATGATAATATACAAACTTTAGCCTGAAAAGCTTAGAAATGAACCAAGAACATTCAAACAAAGCAAAGCAACAGCAAAAACAACTGTACCACTGTACATCTGCACAGACAGATATCGGTTAACATTCCTCTACGCACACACTAAGGGCTTGAAAGATGAAACCAGACATAATTTGGTGCCTCTAAAAATAAACATTTGCCCCCTTTACTTGTAGGAAATATCTGAATGAACCAATCAAGGCACACAATTGAAGCTTTCCCTTCTGTCGCCCGGGTGGGAGGAGGTCTGTTCAGCTGTTTCAACACAACAGAACTGCTTGTGCTTAAATTAGAACCAAAGGTCTATTTTTAATCTGAGAACGTGCCTATTCTGTAGATCCGCATTTCATGGGAAGAAAAAAAAAAAAAAGTCCACCAACGTTTTTATTCTGGCGAATTACGTGACTAAATGCCGTCTGTTTGAAAGAGTTTACATTCAAAATGTTTTGTGTTCAAATTAACACCAAGCTGATGAAGAGCCCTCATGTTGTTTTAAAAGTTCAGAGTGACAGACTGTGGTTTGCCTTTGTCATTGGTTCAATGCATAAAATACGCAGTCATAAAAAATATAACATGCTATAAATATTCCAGTGCTGTTGTGTTGCAAGCCTTGAATGTGTTTTGTTAGCCACCCTTCGTGACCCACACTGTTCACTTAAGAGAATAGCTCCCATCCCCCACCATTGTGTCTCTTACTGTTCACCATGTGGCTTACTTCTGGCTGTGTTTGTGCCCCGGACCCCTTGATGTGTGTTTCAAGCAGTGACACGGAAAACGAAAATCAGGCCCAGTCATGAGGAAAACTTGCATGAGTGTCATTTAGTGTGTTGACACATCAAGTAAGGCACTCTGGAACAGCTTTAGAGTCGCAAGGTAAAAGCACACGCCATTAGAGTGCAGCTCAGAAGTGCAGATTGCAGCAAAATATCAAGTCAGCAGAGCCACAACTAACACATGCAAAAAAGAGAGAGGAGGAAGAGCAACATCCATGGTAGACATGGAGCAATCAGAATTTTGTGGTTGGTTCTGGTAAGAATCGACCTGCCAACATGAATTTCAGCTGATTAAAGATAACAGGACTCACAACGTCTTTCTTAGCCTTTCTTATCCGGTGAGCAGTCACGGGTTTTTATATCAGAGCAAATAGGATGTCATGCCATTTGTGTGAGAAAGGGCTTGCCGTACAAACACGGGTTTAGTTTTTCTTTTTTTTAATCAATGAAAACTATACTATAGTTCAAAATAAATCAAAATAACAAAACTTGTAACAGTTAATCAATGTTTGTGCTCTAAATGTTACAACAGATTTTAAAAAATAGCTAAATATTGGTTGTTATACTGATATATGCAAAATGTCTAACTTACTAGTACTTTAATGGCACCCTGTGCAACTGTCAAGGACAAATTTATTTAATTGTAGTAGAGAAGACATAATATAACTACACTGTTTACATCTAATTACTATTCTTTACATATAAATGTGCTAATTTCCGGAAATAAATAGGAAAATATTACAACATTCATTATGTCACCATAATAACTGTATTTCACAAAATAAGCATCAATAAATTCAAGGTCATAATGTTATATTTGCCAACAAGCATGTATAGTGTTGATAATATTTGAGCTGTGTAATGGATCGACGTGTCTTTAATGACTCATATGGATACTTAATGAAGCAGCTACAGTTTGTGAGTAGTACTCTTTAATGCCACGTCCTCAGCCTGTTGCATATAAGCTGCAAAGTTCCCCTGATTTTCTGCTTACAGGACTGAAAGGGGGGATTATAAAATACAAACTGCACAGTAAATCTTTTTCTAAGAAGTAATAATAAATAATAAATCCAAGAATGAAAGAGTAAATGCCAGAAGCACATAATTATCTACCTGACATTTAGGCCATGAATTTAATCAAGGGAGTCTCTGTACTCTTGTTTGATTTTTTTAAGGTTGGAAGTCTCCTATCTATTAACATGTTCATCTGCGTGGGAGCAAATAATAAAATGGGGGTTTGAAACCAGGTTTTATAATTTGATGCCCCATCTTCCTTTTGCATGAAGAGAGAGAGAGAGAGGAAAAACAGAGACAGAGAGAGAGAGAGAGAGAAGACAAAGAAAGAAGAAAAAAAAAGAAAGACATCTATTCGATATCCAAGTTCAAGTGAAAAAAAGTTACACCTGCATAGAATGTTTTTATTTTACTTTATTTTGCTTTTGTTTTTGGCTTTGTTATTAAATGCCAAAGGTCAAAATTAGAATTGTGCATTTTATAATTATCTATTAATATTAATGAATTTCTCTCTCAGTTTGATACAACAGTTCAATTACAAAGAGGATTTTGTTTCCCATCGGCAAGTTAATGTTTTTCCAACACTCTTATTTGTAAATGGCCACACTTGTAAGGTGCTGTTATCAATAGGATTAGCACCACTGATTCAGTAGCACTGATCACGTTTCTCCAGTGCAAATGTCATACTTTGAATGCCACAATTTGAAACTTGACTGACACACTTAGTTATTACTCCCTTTCCCTTTGTGTGTAATAGGAACGCTGCATCCATTGTGCTCTTGATATCAACAGACACAATATTTTTAGGGTCAATAAAGCAGAGCTCGCCTTCAATCAAAATGAAATTACGTAGTTGTACCATAAAAAATCAGCTGCTAAAAGGTTCTACAGCAGCTAGTATCAAAGTGAGCGTTGAGTCGTACCAAACTATGTGACAAAAACGTACTTGCAGTCTGAAGGTTACCTGTGAAATCCTCTGCCTGAAGATGCAGGTCACTTAGTTTGTGGATGTAGCGGATGTACATGTCCTCCTTGTTCACCTCTGATTTGTAGAAGTTCTGATGTTGCAGTAGAACAAGAAATAAAAAGCAGGTCACTTTTCCCCTTTTACGAAATGATCACATAAGATCGAAAGTGTAATGAATGTCTCACCATAAGGTTGACTGAACCGCCGATCTTCTTGTTCTCCATCTCGTCCCCTTTCATGCAGTCCCTGAAAGTGCAAGTTCCCTTTTTAAAGCCCTGAAAACAACATCATTATAGCACGCAACTTTACTTTAGCATACCTGTAATCAAGTATTCTCTCAACAAGTCTTGTGACTGATGTCACAAATGAGATGCCAGTTTCCCTCCATGTCTCCTGCTCAATCTTCTCCAGCAAGCTGGAGGAAAACACACATTGACCACAGATATTAAGTACAGGAAGCAAAAGCCAGCATCGTTCAGCTTATGGAAGTGCAAAGATTATTCTTCACCTTGGATAAGGACCAAACAGCTGTGTTCTGTTGTGATAAAAGAAACAAAAAACAAGAGGGAAAAAATTTGCAAGATCTTAAAGAAACAGAATATTTCCTTCATAGTCTCACTAAGCATTTGTTTGAAACTCACAACAAGCTGAAGAGCTCTCTGTGGTTGTCATCGCCTTTCCCATCCGACACCATGCTGTCCAGCTTATCCATCAGCTCTGCCTCCACCTGGAGTTACGAACGTCCAGGAACAGGTGCGTTGTGTGACAAAGAGCTACGTAAGGACAGGGCACACACTCTGGATTTCACAACAAATCAATTTTATACTAACTTGTTTGAAATTCCCATTTTTCCTTTGCTCCCAGTCCATCATATCATGAAAAATTGGGATCATAATATTCCGGACCTCCGTCTGAGGAACTAAGGTGACACCAAGGAAGGGTCCCATCATTCCTGGGATGAAGTGTGGCTTGTTGTCACCTAGTTGAAATGGATTGATACAGACAGAGGTGTTTGTTGAACAACTCTGCTAAACATATAAAGAATACAAACACAATGGTGTTTTAAGCCACACTGAATTTCTTTAAACTGTTCTTATGAGGCCTCAAGACTTTGTAAAATGATACCGATCCTTAGATCTTTAAGGGGTTTTGAAAATCCCTTAAAATGTCATAATTTCACTGTGACTGCAACAGAATGCAGTGCAACATGGGTAAGCTTAATTAAATATGTAAATAGGTGGAGAACAAAAGCACAAAATAAGAGAAGAAGAAACGTCAAGCCTAAGATATAGGGAAATAAATACTGCTGTGAAGCAATGTGGAAGCTCCTAAAGAATTGGTCTTAAATGGTGCTTTTGTCAAAGACCGCTGCAAACAAAATGCCTAAAGATGCTGCTTAAAGTTTCTCTTCATATTAATATTTCTATGTGTTGACAGGAAACAGCTTCATTCTTTAACTGCATTAGCCTTTTGTAACCGCTGAGTGACTCCTATTTCTGCATGAAGTAGTGAAAAATACAAAAAAAACATAAAGAATTGTTTCTCCACATTTGTGACTAAGCCTGACTTTGGAAGCAAAATATTAAAAATAAATCATAATACATTTGCAATGTACTACACATACCTCACTTAAATTATTATTGATGAAGTGAGCGACGGTTGACCCACCTAATTTCTGCCACATGCTGAAGAGCTCATATGCCATTATTACTCTCAAATCCCCATGCCTACAAAAGGAGACGATTTAGAAGTGAGTAATAAGATACACTGTTTGAAGTCTGATAAAAATAACAATAATAATAATAATAATAATGCACATGCTTATTTTTAGAATTTGAGAGAGGCTTTTACTTGTCCAGGGTTTTCTTTCTCTTGGCAGGAGGGAGTGCTTCCAGCTGCAGACTGGGTTGGTTGATGTAGAGGACAGTGAGGCTGAAAAAGGAGTTCCACACCTAAAATACAAAGAGAAATCCACATAATTAGCAAGTAATACCATTTAAATGATTACATAAAAAGCATAAAATATCTAGTGGTTTTATGGAGTTATGGGTTTTCATCGTTTGCAAATGCACAGACACACCTTGAAATCAAAATCTCCCTCGGAGAAGTTTTTGTGCAGCGCCGGAGACAGAAACTGAGTCGTCACTACGATGACGCTGCAGAAATACGACAAAGTGTAAAGTAAAAACAAGCCGGCTGCCAAAAGGCGAATTTATACACTTACAACACAAGCATCACCTTCGGATGAGTCTCTGGATTAGAAAGCTGGCTTTCTTCACTCACCATCTGCGGGATAAAAACCGTACAACAGAAGCAAAGAAGCAATACTTACTGGCTGGTTAGGAGACGCATGACGCTCCAGTCTCTGGGGAAGATAGTCAGCTTCATCAGGTTTCGAAAAACACAGAAAATCTTCAACAGAAACTCCTGCGGGAAAAGATGCAACAAAAATCTGCTCAGTCCAAGTGTGCAGCCAACAGACGGCAGTACAAACTTTCCCTGATGTCAGCTCAGGACTGAAACTGAGAGAACTGAGCAAAGACGTTATCAGACTTTTAGACTCTCTCGCCTTTAGTTCCTCCTTGCTATGGAAACTGTTGAGAAGGTGGTGGAAGTGGATCTCTGTCATCTGTCTGAGGAGAGAAAGGAGGCAGGAAACGTACTCCCCCTGCAGAGAGAGAGAACAAGTACGAAAACACATAAATAAACCTGCTCAAAATAATGACTAAAGTTTGCGGAGTTTTGTTATCATCCTTCAAAGGGGCAGATTGAGTGAAGGCTTACCGTTATCTCCGCGGTGCACTGGGGACAGCGTTGTCCTCTGGATGTCTCCACAGAATGAGATTTGCTCATGATGGACAGCAGAGTCTGCAACAGCACATCCAGAAGGCTCTCCACCATCATTTCCACTTCTTCTTGAACAGAGGACTCCTGAGAAGACAGTCAAATTAAAAGAGGATGAGGAAAACTTTAAACCACCATGAAGTATGTGATTGATAAAGTATGGCGCCTAGGCGACATTCACACAGCGGGTCTTCAGTGTCATCCTTTTTTTTTTTTTTTGGATGGGCAATCAGACTAGTGATTTATTACTACTGCAATCACACTTCTGTGTGAACAGTTTATGACCC
Source organism: Poecilia formosa (assembly GCF_000485575.1). NCBI lineage: Eukaryota > Metazoa > Chordata > Actinopteri > Cyprinodontiformes > Poeciliidae > Poecilia > Poecilia formosa. The sequence goes on from NW_006800074.1 coordinate 9,761, forward strand.
CAAAGCAACCCGCATTCTCAAAAGTAATAATGGATCGATTAATTTGATCCATTCATGGATCGATTTAAAAGTTGTTGAGCAACGGGAGCCAACGTTGCTCAACGTTGAGCCAACGTTGAGCTCAACGTTGTTTTTCCTTCTTCATAAAAAGAAGGAAAAAGCTGAGAAAAAATTAAAGTATAACTACTAGCAATGGCCTTTCGTGGAGCACTGATGTCAACTTCTGTAGACTAGTCTATTTGGAAATGCAGTCAGATGACGTAAAGGTCAGATAAATGCAACATGATCGTTCTGACTGCAGATGCTTTGAAAACTATGTATGCATGTACTACGTATTCAATTTAGTACCACAAATGGAAGTAAAAGATCGAAAGAAGGACAGAAGGAAGGGTAGCAGTAGGATGAAAAATAGCGTATGGAAATAAAAAAGGGTTTCTGATCTCTATTTTAATGTGTCATAATTATTTGGACCTGGAAAACCTTTAAATAAAGTTCAATAGTTCTCTGTACTTACACACACTGGAATACTAAGCTTAGTAGAACTAAGTAACCCTGTAATTATGGACTTGGTAAAGTATACTGCACCATGGAGCTGGTCTTGATTATTGAAAAGATGCTGCTCAGGATCCCAGAACAAATGAGCAGCTCCCTCTGCTGGCGCAGATGTAGATGGATGTGATGCAGGACGACTGGCAGCAGAATACTCCGGGACTCTGAGGCAACAAGCAGTGGGGGAAAGCAAGCAGAGAGCGATGAGGCGAAAAGCAAGATTATTGTGAGGTAAAAAACAAACAAAAAAAAAGATCCTAAGTCCTTCATGTTTGTCTCACCAGGAAAGAAGAAGAGCCGGCTTTCAACTGTACGAGCAATCGACTGAAGTTTGACCACGTCCATGGACTGACCAATGTCCACTGTGCTGGGCATGCTCCCTAGTGTGCCCCTGACATATTCAGCTACCTCCTGAACGGTGAACATCTGCAGCAGCTCATCGAAGATGTCTGGAAAACTGTTCAACAGTGCAGCCTATGGGGGCAGAGAGGGACACAAAGAAATCATTTACAGCACACACATATGAAAAAGTGTCCGCATGAACACCCTAACAATGACACTTAACATTTAAAAAGATATAAAATATACAGCAACATTATAATACCTAAAATAAGTAAAACAAGCATATTGCTACTGATTCTACAAGACTTTTCTTCAATAAAAGCTAAAACTATAGTTTATCTATATTGTTTAAAACAAAACCAGTTTCTGAAAAAAAAAAAAAACATCCTGTTGGAGAGGGCTGATGGCTTCACATCAACTGCTGCATTGTGGATCCAACACATGGGGGCGCTGTAACTTACTGAAAAGGAGGAGAGTCAGGAATTATGACCGCAGAAAAGCGTGCAGCTGGTCACGCCTCTAAAGTGTCCAGGATCAAGCCATGGACAGAGCAACAGTGACAATAAGGCACTGAAGCCTCAGTTAAAATAATATCTAAAATAAAAATTACACCAACACTAACACGACAAAACACAAATGAACAAAAATCATTCAATAACAACAGCATAACCAAAGGAAATATATAACAAAATGACAACTGGTAAAAGAGGAAAAGGACTTTTTGTGAAATTAGAATATCACTGAAAAGATCATTTACGGTAGAGAAGGAAAAAAATAATAATTTTATAAGACTTATTACACATAAAGTGATAAACTTTAAGTGCTGATTAGGGTTTACAGCTAATAAAAAAACAACTAAAGTTTACTAGAATATCAATAAAAAGCATTTAAACAGAAATGTCATGTTATGGTCGACATGATTATGGAGAAGTGTGCTTCCTTCACAGTCTTTGAGATTCTTCACAAGGAGGCTAAGCAACAACATGCCATTGATAATATGTTGCCTTTTTACTAAATCTTGTTGGAAAATTGACTAGAAGGAAAAAGTATGACACAATTGTCACCATCCTCATGTCAAACCACTCCTGAACTAGAGACAAAGTCAGAGACATTGTACCTGAGCTAAGAAGAAAAAGGACTACACTAATGCTCAGAGATCCAAAGTCAAGTTTTCAGATGAGGATCACAGTCAAGAGGAATATGATAGACCAATTAATCTGGACAATTTGGATGCTACTATAAATAAAACAACCCTCACAGGAATATGTTTCTATTTGCGATACTCAACGATAAATCAGCCGGAAACATGAAATGCAAACACTTGAAATGTACCACCGTGCTTGTAATAGCATTGTCACCTCCGAAGCGGTTACACATTTGTACCGTGTGTATTTTGAACCCCAAACAGTGAAAACGTTTGACAGGATCTGTCTAACCTGTGTGAAGACAAGATTCTCTGAGCTGCGGCTGTCCAGACTCAGGACAAAGCGGATTGACTGGAAAAGCTCCTGGATGCTGGCCCTGAACTGCTCCTCCTCCATCCCACAGGTGGCCCTCGAGTACAGGATGCGAGACTGGACTATGAACTTGAACAGGTACTCCAGTGCCTGTGGTGAATTAAGTGCAGGATACGGACGGAGACAAACAATCAGATAACCCACCGTACATGTCATCTCATACTTTTAGATCCCTGGCAGAGGAAGCAGGCCTGACCACCAAATCAGTTTAAGGTTAAAAATCAATATATGAAAGAAATGATTGCAATCGGGCAGTGCGGTGAAATATCTTTTACCATTATCTTGTCACAAAGGCCACATGAAAAGGCCGCACTCTTCCCATCAATACCCGCAGAGCTTCACAATGACTTCCTTTCAAATAAATTGTGCAGGGAATTTACTCCCCGAGTTCCTCCTGTGGTGTTGCATTACTTCTTATCAGCTCCGTTTCTGTTTGACCATTTCCTCTTTCGGAGCTAATTAATCCCCACTGAAGGAGCCTGATCGGAAGAACGAGGAAGCGAGTGTGATACTTTACCCTCATCGCTTCCTGTATGTGGTCCTGCCGGACTACCTCAGCCGAGCGGTCCATGTACCACTTCAGGCATCGAATCAATTCTCTGCAGACAAATTAGCTGGAGTTAAGAAACTTCACAGACATCATAAATGAAAAAAAAAAAAAAAAAAGTTTTAAACAAGCTGCAGATTGAGAGAAGAATAGGGTCAGATTTGCTTTACTTGTACGCCAAAGCGCCGGCAAAGTGGTTTTGGATGTAGGAGTCTATTACTGGTCTGAAGTGGTAGAACCGGCTGTCCCTGAGCAGGTTAATGATGAACACCTGCGAACACAGATATACACGTTACATCCCATCTCCTCTGCAGAAAAGTCACAAGACATGATTTAATGTGTGATCCCAGCTGCGTTCTTTGGATGCCCCTACCAGAGACTGGAAAACGAGCGGTCCGTATTTGTCCGTGTTGTCGTCTAAAAGACAGAAAAGTGTATCCAGGACATCTCTCAGGAACTGCGATGGGGGAAAAAGTAATAATGTCAAAACAACTGTGGCATGATCTAAAACAGAATCAAAAGAACCTAAAAAAAATTATAGCCCCTTCGGTTTAAAATGTAACACGTTTTCATTTATTCTGAAATTATAATATGACCTAACAGCAGTCTTAAATGCATTTCCATGTATTCAGAATATGAAAGATGTAGAAAACACTTTTTTTAATCTCATCAGTGTCTGTGAGTTTCCGATCAGTAATCATTGAATGTTGATGTTAACTTTCTCATAGCCATTCGTCGTACTGACCCTGTGTGACCCTGTGCATTTACAAGATTTTTTTTGGTGTGGTTTTGGAAATTGACGGTCTGACGGGACAAGCCCCTCCCTCCTCACCCACTTCCCCGCTGTCTGACCGTGACGTTTTCCGCTCTCTTCCTGAGTGTCACGCTAAGGCTGCTGGAGGGTTAAACGACTTGGTTACATAAAAGATGTGGTCGACTCTACTTGAAAACTGGAAATGGGTCTTCATTGTGTCTTTCTGATGGATTACGATCTAAATCATATGGCCACTTCAGATCACAAATGGTTCACCGGGCACAAAATTAACCTTCTTCAATAGGCTTCGCAGCCCCCAGATATAAATCTCATAGAAAACCTGAGCAGAGCTGAAGAGAAAAAGAGTATGAGAGAAAATCTCTGCATAATCGATTGAGAGATTGTGCAAAGAAAAAAGGTGAACGATTACTTTCTTGGGAAATGTTAAAGATTAGTCTAAGTGCTCTTCTATCGACAAAAGGAGATTTCAAAACATATAAATAGCAAGAATGTCAATAATTCTATGTACTGCATTTTATTTCATGTAAAATTCCCCACTGTACTCAAAGGTTCAATTATTCTTTTTATTTTTCAGTTTCAGATTGTTTGACAGTAAAACAGATAAACGTGTTTCTCGAGGTTGTAACATTTTTTACCAGGAATGCCAGTGATGGCGAGAATTGCTGTATAAAGTTAAGAAAGAAGGTAAATAATCCATTCATTCCTCATCGTCTCAGAAATAATGGTGTGATGACCTTCACAATCTCCTCGCCGCTGATCTGTCGCAGTCGACCAAGGATGTCCAACACCCTGTCCGGATGGGCCTTCCAGTTCAGGAGGGCCAGGAGGTCCACTAAAAATTAAAGTAAACCAACATTTGATGAGTTGAATCAAGTATGAAATATGGAGGACTGGTGTGTTAGCTGGTAAATTACCGTTCTGAGTGAGTTTTGTGGAGCAGAGGATGGTGGAGACCCAGAATGTTTCTTTAGGGCTCCTCTGGAAAGGCAGGTTGGCTGGCAGGTTGGGGCAGCTGTTGAAGTCCTCCTTGCAGCAGGGGAGGCTCAGGTACAGCCCCTGGTTGCTGAATGTGGCATTTTCATCACACTAATGAAGGACGGACATGGGAAAGGACTGCTCAAGTTTGGAAAAACATTTCACAGCAAAACGACCTTTATAGGAACTTCATGAATGTTTTGGTTTATTGATGTGTTTCATAGTTGCTTGTAGGGCAAATTCAGCATATTAGTAGTGTGTCACTGAAAAACTAAGACAATTAATTATTAATTTGAAATGTGACACTGAAATACATTTTAAACATAAATTGAATAAAGAATACATTTTTTAAGAAGCAAAAGATATTAATCTAAAATCCTAATATATGCACACATTGAAAGAGTGCAGAGAATACTTACACTCAACAGACCAAGAGCCTGTACTTTATCTATTATTAATTCAGAAATAGAAGCAACAATTCACTTTCATTTATACAAACAAAAATAAAAATAAGCAGGTAAATGTTCGTGACGTCTTTAGTTCTAGCAGTTATTAAGTAACAGGTTCTCTGGTTTTGGCCATAAACTCAATGAACCTGTTTTGTGAGTCGCATGTGAGTTCAAAACCATTTAGTTGATTCAATGAAGCAGATCATTTCTGCAGAAAACTGGTGGGACACCACAGACTAACTGCAGAAAAAGGTAATAACCCTCGCAATGCACACATTTTCAATTAAGTGCACCGTTTAAATATTTATCAACTAGGATTCCAAAAAAGCAAACAGAACAAACTGGAATTATTTGGTATCTAAAACGTAGATGTTAATCACTTGAATACTCTTATAGTGTTAGTAATTACACAGCAACTACTATAGATATACAATTATTTATTTTATTGCTTCAGCGTGTTTCTGAACCACTTCTTAGAGCTACAATACATGCTAGCATGTTAGCACCTGCCCGTCTTTCTAAGCATTCTTTGGAGAACAAAGTGTCCAGAGTTGAGAGAGATCAAACTGCACAAGGGAAGACAGATAACACAAGAAAATGACAGACAACAGCCCTGGGCCAAGCTTGTTGTGAGATATTTTTGGATCAGTCATACATGGCTGTTGAGTTCATAGAGGGAAGAGCAGAAAGGATCTGAAGTCGATTTTTTTTTTTTTAAAGTTCATATTTTCCATTGCAAAGCGTGATTTAAAAAAAAGTATAAGATGTGAAGACGATACAAGTTAATTCAAGCTAAATATACATCCAATGTGAGTGTTATGGCATCGCCGCACCTTGTACACATACAGCTCATGGACCTCGTCTGAGAGTGTGGTCCCATCCTCTCTCATCAGAGGAGTGAAGGCAAAACCAAACAACTTTTTCTCTCCTTTGTCTTTAGCTGAAAAGAAGAACATGATATCATGCCTCATGCACATGTTTGGATAGCGCCGATTTTGCTTTTTCTTTTCCCCAGAGGGTTTGATTGTGACAGAGCTACAGTTGTGACTCACTTGAACAGTGTCTGAACTCAAAGCGAAGGTGGGACCCCCTGAAACGGTCGATAGGGATGGGCAGCTTGACCATCTCGCTCCAGCGAGGGCTGTTGTTGTGGTAAAGAACGAACGAGCGATACTCCGAGGCGCTCGGCTCGCCGGTGCCCAAGCTGATGCAGTCCTGCAGAGGGAAAAGAAGCATGGGAAGAAGGTCAGGCTCGCTCTTACTCACATACTGATGATATGGGACATGAGAAGTGATGCACGTGTGTGTCATACTTTGAGCGTGTCCCCGTCAGCGTAGAGAACATACAGGGTGACTTCAATGTTCTTCTGGACACTCTTGCCACCCCTCTCAAACTCCCCTCGTTCCAGGGTCAGATACAGGTCATTGCGTGTATCACCTGAGGCAATTAAAAGTTTGGAGATGCTTTGTTTAAAGGCAACTGCACTAATTTTACACATTCATCCCATAATATTGAGCCTCTTATAGCTCCAGAGGGAGCTACAACTGATGTTCTTTTCTTTTTTTTTTTTTTTTTTTTTTTTAGACAATTAAAAAGTAAACTGGATTAAAGCTACATAAGGGAAGTAGAACCTCTCCCAAAAAAGTAGACCGTGAAAATGTCTCCTTCATCTGCTCCACACGTGAACTCCGCTTGGTCAACATGAATAAATAATCTTCGTGAATCACATTCTACGCCACTGTTCTTTTTAATTCAAGATGACCCTGCTGAGTTGAAGCACGCGCGGCCTCATGACTGCCTCAGCACCTTTTTGTAAGGTCAGTGTTTATTGAGACAAACATCAGAGGCAACACTGGTGAAAGATATTGCTGTTATTTATAAAATCTGATTATTGTTATTTATATCAAAGCCATTTCCTTTGGGACAGATGACTCACAAGGAGAGATATTGGGGAGGTATTTCAAGTGAAGCAGAGAGAAGCAGGAGTGGAGAGGAGAGGAACGAATTGTAGATGGTCAGTACAAACAAAGAACCACATCGTGAACGAATGCTGTACTCCGAGATAAACTCAAGCCTCACTGTCTTTGAGCTTGAGGACTGGTCCCCTTTGTGCCTCTTTACAGATTTCCTTTGTCTATTTATTGGTCACACATGTTTTGGAAGACCAAAATAATTTTATAACCTGAGTAAATCTGCAAATCTGCAAAACATTAGTGTTAGTTTACCCATGTTACCTCATCAATTAACTGTGATAAACCACATTTATTTAAGCTAGCTCCAGTTTCACAAGCCACACTCAGGCATGACTATTCACCTAAACAGAACCTGTCTGACAACATGAAGTAGGCTAAAATATCTAAAAACAACAGGACATCATGCCCCAGTCTAAAGAACGTCAAGAAAAGATGACAATGTCATGAAAATCCATCAGTCTGGAAAGGATCACAAAGCTATGAAGGCTGTAAGATACAAAAGGCTATTATTCTAATAAGAGAAATCATAGAAAAGAGGAGAGCCTTCCCAGGAGTGTTTGACCTACCAACATTAGTGCATTGACAACTGATCCAGGATATCACAAAAGAACCAAGAACATCTGAAGCACTGGAGGCTGCAGCTGCTCCAATTATTTAAGGTCAGTGTTCGTGACTCAACAACAAGGAGGAGACTGTACAAAAATGGCCTCCATAAGAGAGGTCAAAACCTTGACTTTGTCTCTGTCTAATATTTACCAAAAAAATATTGTGATGACCTTTTAAGACTTTGGAAATACCATTATGTCGACGGACAAAACAAGGAAAGTGTAACATTTTAAAAATGTTACATCTGGCACAGCACTTCAGAAAAAGAACATCACTGGAGGAAGCTGATAGAGTAAGAGAGATGATACAGTATGGGAGACAGCAAGAGAAAGAGCCCACAATATCATATCTACAGTCTAACATAGTGGTGGTTGTATGGTGGTCTGGGCCTGATGAAAGATTTATTGTAAAGACCTGAAGGCAGTCGTTACACCAACCAATCTTTGGGTTTAGGGATCAAATACTTTTTCACAGCTCTGTAAATAAGCTTAGCAGCTGAGCTATAGCTTTTAATCTCATGCATTGTTGGAAAAAAATCTCCATAAATCTAAACCAAACAACACAAGTTACTGTTTCCAATTATACGTTCCTCTCTGCAGACCTCTGTTTCCTGCTGTTTTCTCCAATTCTGTCTTACATCTCTCCTGCTCTATCCACTTCGACATTCAAGTGCTTCCTGTTTACCAGCATCTGTGACCTTCCCCTCCTTCCTTTCCTCTGAGCCATCTGGCCTTTGGGCTCCCCCTCCTGTCTGCACCCCCTACCCCCTGCTGCTCTTTGCCTCTTTACCTGGCAAGATGATATCTGGGAAACCCAGTTTGCGTGTGAGCGCCAACGCCCTGTTGAACACAGCCTGGTTCTCCCGTCTGATCTGCTCCAGCTCACCTCGCAGCAGCTGCAGGGAAATGATGAGGCCTGCAGAAAGTGGCAGCGGGGGGTTTTAGTGGCCACATGTGGATGTGGGAGGGTGAATGGGAGGGTTGAGGAAAGAGGACAAATAAAGATAAGAAAGTAAAAAAAATTGAGGAAGATTAAACAAGAACAGAAAAGAAGAAAGAGGTGGGATTTTTAAAGGACAACAGTCAGGATGTTGTCAGGATAGAGAAGAAATGGCCATAGAGATGCGATCAGAGCCCGAACAAAGAGAGGGGAAAATGTTAAGTTATTATCAATTGTTGCCATATTCTTAGAAAGAATTTAAATATAAATATTAATTAAAATTTGAAATCATTGAATATTTGCAACTGATCCCAGATAGTCTTCACGACGCACACATGGCAACGACTTGTCAAAGAGAAGGAAACCAAATCTTTAATTACCACTTTCACTCTAAATGGGAAAATTAATTACACCTATAAAGAAAATTTACAAATGGTAATGTAAAGAATAAACATAGGCACAACTATTTGTAATATCAAGCTGGTTTGTGATTTAAAGGTATGCCAATGCAGCAGATGTGCTCTGACTTCTTTTTGCTACCAGTATTATAACCCCCTGCTGGTAATTAGAAAAAGCACAGGGTCAACAAACTCTTTCACTGGCTTCAAAAAGCTCAACTGTGTCCATCTACAGCATAAACTCTATGATTTTATGTTTTTAAATGTTGATACTTGGTTGTTAATCAACTATCTGCTATGTCAGCAAATATCCAAACTAGTTGGACAGCTGTTTTTCTAAGTAACTGCTGCATTAGTAGTTGTCAGGGTGGTTGTAATAAAATAAAAGGTTTACAGTTTCCCAAATGTACAGATTCAGTTTGTTCTCTATAAATACATTTAAATCAATATTAATCTCTTCTGTATTTTTACAGTGTGATAATCTCAGACTAAACCTATCGGTGGAAAAATGTGCACAGTACATAACTGACGAGTCAAGAAATGTTTCCTAACAATAACCTAGAAGGTTTGTGATCAGAAAACACGTTTACCATAATTGGTGCTGGGAGCTGAGTACTTGGTGTTGGACTTGCGGATGATGTTCTCGTGGACCTGGTACCACTCATTTTCGTTGTTGCAGCTGGGGAGAAAGAGAGTCGGACAGGGCTGTTTACAGCTCACCCGCTTCTAAATCCAGATGGAGGTTTTAGGACTGTGTGCACGGGGACCACATGAACAGCATGCGTCCCAGAGCAGACTTCCTCCTGGAGAAAAGGTAGCAGCAGGGGGAGTTGCTATCAAGCAGCACATTAGCCCAAATGCACAGCTCACTAAGCAAACCTGACAGCCAGCTCTCTACCAGCCTTTTTCATTACTGAGGGCCCAAAGGCCCCTGGGAAAGGCACGAGGAAATGCACAGACTGGAGCCTTATAGGAGCCGACAGTTTGGAGGCAGCAGCACTGAATCACTGCTTACTTTTTTAAAAGGAGGAGCTCTTCACGTTGCCAGAGAAATCCAATAAAGACATAAGCTCTCTGTTCAAGAAATCTTTCTTTCACGCGGTGCCGTGGTGTTGTCCTAATGCAACTAAATGGAATAAGTGCGTGAATGACCTCTGACCCACAGAGGAGGCAACAAGGTGACATTTAAGCTGTTGACTGATGAGAAAATATGCTGAGCTTGGTGTTATGTTGCTTTGTCCTCTAACTTTGCTCAATTATCTTTCTGTCATCCCGCTCCATCTCTTTGCCTCTTCCTCTCCATCTCCCTCCTCCACTTTCTTGGCCGGTGGAAAGGAACAGCTATCTGTGGCGAAGCCTAACAGCAGAAGCCAGATTCACAACATGCCAGGTGCCCTATATCCAACCCAGGGCGAGGAGCTATTGATTTTCCAAAGGACACTTCATTATCATTCCGGTCAAAACACACCAGCACCAACACTGAAGAAACAGGCTTTCACACACGTACAAAACAAAATCCACACTTATGCATTAATTACTGCAGAGAGTTTATAACTTTTATTTCCGAAAGGACACACAGCCAAACTGCAAAGTGAGCCAAGCAAACTTGAGAGGAACAACATTTTCATCAGGGATATCAGAGAAAAATAAAAGCAGACAAGTAGCTTCAGCGGCATACTCACGTGTAAACTTTGAGTACAAAGTCCTTCTCCTCTTTGAGGTCTGTAATGGTGTGGAAAACATCGCTCATGGCAAGCACGGCACATCCATAAGGTCGTCTATACTGGACGTGTGGCGGGCCTTTCTTTGAGTCATTCAGCAGCATACGACCTGGAAACAAAACAAGGAGACAGTGCCTGAGAGGAATACAACAAGATCTTAATCCTCCAGAAAGTGAGTTTGTTCTTTGTGTTTACCAGTTCTTATTACATGTGCAACAATGTACAGGTCTCTCTTCAAGTCTTTACTGCTTAGGTCCTATGGAAGAAAAAATAATATAATATATTGGATTATTAGAATAAGAAATGGTAAAATATTCCTCACATTTTATCACATTACAAAATCAAACTTCAATACATTTTATGAGACTAATGCAGAAGCCGGCCAAATGTTGACAGGGCAGAATCCTCAACATAATTTGATTTGGAGGACCCACCTGCAAATATTATCTATAGATTTAACAAGTAGGCCAACAATGAATTCCCTATATAGCCTGTTTAGCGATGTGTTTCGACGGTAAAAGTTGAAAATGTATTGTAAGGATTGGGTTATTTCCCATTTACTCATTTAATGTTGTAGTCATACCCAGTGAACCATGTTTTCAACATGCTGTACAAGTTAACGTTAATTTAAAGTCAAAATTTGCTCATTCTTGCTAACTTTAGCTCAAAATTCTGAGATACAATATTGTCTAAAAAATTAAGAGCTCTGAGGCCCTCTACTGGTCTGGAGGCCCTAAATACACAGGTTCACTTATCTCCTCAGCCACCTTTTGAATGTAAAAAAAATATATATATATATGGCGTGTAAATATATCATGACAAAATACGATCATTTTCAAGGTCTGGGAACATTTTCACAAGGCATCAAATGTCAAAATAGAAAGTTTCTCACCGTAAAGAGTGCACAAAGGCGATCAACTTTCTCTGGATTCTTTGGTCCTCCATTTTTATTCAGTTTCACCATGAACTTCTCACTGCAAGAGAAGCCAATTCACAGTTTCAGAGAGTCTGTCAGCCACAAAGTGCCTAAGTCAATCTGCTGGACTGAGACAGCGTGTGTGTCTAACTGTGTCTGTCAGCTTATGCACACATACAGTATGTACTGTGGGGCCAATGGAGGCTGCTCTATTAGCATTGGGATTGGTATGTGTACCTGATTTGTTTGGCTTCACGAGAGTCATATAGAGAGAAGAAGACATCTGCGTCTTCACTGATGCTGTTGTAGGTGAAGCTCTTCAGATTGATGAAGAGGTGGTGTGACACAGGGATGCGACAACCATCGCCATGGCGCTGCCTCATGCTGTCACCCTGGTAATTAAGAGGAAAGTGACCGCTAACAAGTCAAGTTTATGCCAAAGACAGTCAAACATTTGTCCTTTTTATATGATGAAATAAATAAATACATGTGTATTTTCTTTTCTGCCATACTGTACAGTGAGTTTTGCCCAAATTAGCCATTTAATTAAGCAGCTACTCATGGAAACATGATACGCTCTGATTAAGGACTTCTTTGAGCAGCAATGCACCAATCAGTCAGAAAGTTTTCCCTTGAGCAGCTATTCCTGATGGAACAATCAGTCTCTTTTTACTGCTAAATAAATGCATAAGAACGGAAAAATTCAACCTCATATGGTTTGTACATGCATCATCAAACTCCTTGTTCTTTGGTTCGCTTTGATTTGAGATCAGTAAAAACCATTTGAAGGTTAGAAAAACATGCTTTGATGAATAAGTGGTGATAACCAGGCAGTTTCTTTTTTTCATTTTACAAGTTAGTTTGTCCTTCTTAAAGAACACAAAACAACAGATATGGGTCTAAATATGGAAAAAAGAACATTTTGTGCAACAATAAGCCCTGCTCTGTTTTTGAAGAATGCATTGCTTTTGTTAAGCTAACTGTTTTTGTTAAGTTTTTACGCATTGAGATTCATACATACAGTATGAAATTACATACTGTATGTAATGACATCATAATCTTTCCATTTTCCAGACTGGAAAGATATAGACGTGAAGATTTAAAGTCCTACGCACATGATTGCCTCCAAGTGCAAATCAGAAAATAGGTCAGAGTTCATCAAATTGAGCTGCTCTGAGCTTTTGACATCCTGGGGTGAGTTCTTGCATCGATTCTGTACTGGCACATTATGTGTGATGTATGTCATGTAACATAGCTGTGATACTTGCACCACAGGGTTTTTAAAAAATCCCCAAAAAAGCTGTGGTACCTTGACTTTGCTGGGGTTCAAATTGTATTTGCTGCAGTGTAAAATATGTAAGAAGGTGATGCTTCCTATTCAAGCACAAGAAAGAAAATCAAATGGACAAAAATCAGAATTTACTGGTCAGACCTAAAAGAAAATTGGAAATTATTTCCGGAAAGCACTAATTGGTGCAACTTTAACTTTAGGGATGCTATCTGATTATAAAGAACTATATATATATTTTTATTTATCAAGAAACGGCTTATTCTTTGGGGCATTTTAATTAGCATTTTGCAAAATGCTAATGAACTAAAGAACCTGGAGCATCTAATTTTACTTTTTATCATCAGTGTTTGTTACATTTAATAATTAAAATGAAACATCTTTTTCCATGTATACATAACTTTAAAAGAAAATTTAAACCTATTAAAGTTGAAAATTGATGGACAAGGCTGACTGGTGCATCTCCAGTTTTGTTTTCTGTATTACTTTGATTTTTACAAACGACAACAATCATAAACGATAAAGCTTTCTTAATTTTACTTTCGTTTCACAGTATAAGGTAGATTTAAGAAAAAACACCTAACAGCTTAAAATATTGCACCACGTTTGACTTGCATACACAAAACATGTAGCAAAAACAGAAAACTGAGATCACAAAGCTGCATATTGCCACAGAATGCTCACACACCAGAAAAATTTAGTGGACAAAGTATTCTCAGTTGGGGGCATGAACTGGGGCATATGTGATCCCAGTGGGAATCAATGCCCCTCACCCTTTGGTCTGAGTAACTCAGAGGCCACCAGTAACATGCTGCAGGAAAACCAAAACTGAAGTCTAGAAGTGATATGGATATTCTTTTGTTACATATTCTTTCGGAAAACAGATTTAAAATGGGAGTTGAGAAGAGATGAAGAGGATAAAAAGTGTGACAATTTGATAAATAAAGAGCGTTAAAAACAACTGTACCTGGTTTGTGCTTTGCTGACCACAGTGTCTGCTGGATACATGCTAAAAAAAAAAAGTACATTTCAAAGGAAAGAAGTGTTAGATCCCTCTATTCAGTTTTTACACATCCCACACAGCCCTGAACTTATTTACATTACAGCAGCCTCAGAAGCACTATAAGGGCCTGATGATGCCTCTCTCGATTCTTCAAATCTGACAAGATTTCACCTACGTATGCTGCACAACGGCTACACTAGTGTTCCTGCAGAGCAAAGAGAAGCCCACACGAGGCAAAACGTGAGCATGTGGGCAGGGGAATAGGACAAAGCCGGCATCGCCCCCACACATACACTCACAGGCGAAGCGCTCTCTGCTCGGCAGCCTGAGAGAACACCCATATCCGAAGAGGTGCCAAGGCCTTGTGCCCTGCCAAAGACAAGCTCACTTTCATCACCAGAGTCAGGAGGCTTTCTGGCAACGAGCAGCTACACTGTTGTTTCTGCACAGAGCATTTAGTGCACAAACATTCTGCGTGTAAAGCTGAGAAACATGGCAATGGGATAATGGGAGGCTGCAGGGCAGTTGGACAATGTTTTCACCAGCATATGGAGCTGCAGCTACTGACCAGAAAGGATCTCCCTCCTAGATAACAGTCTCTAGCAGAATTACATTAGATTTCATAACATCTGTGCTGTAATGTTTCTAAAATTGGATCTGCTTCAGTAAGTCTTCTCTCTCTCTCTCTCTCCCTGGTTGTGTATAGGTTTGGAAGTCCCACATCACTACAACTAAACTACATTGGAGCCATTATTTATTTATAGAAGCGTGTCTCTCAAGTGGCTTTTGGCTTGGAAAATATGTAATTTATGTTTAAAAATGTTTATGTGTGGGCTTTCCTATAGCTCCACTAGGGGCTGTCACTTTGCATTATGTTTGCATTCACAGCAAACCATCAAACTTGCGAGAATCACATGCATGCAATAAAGGCACAAGCTGACAGAACATGAGATGGCTCCGAAGGCAAAATCGTGCTCTCTCACTCACTGTTTTTTTTTTGTTTTGTTTTGTTTTTGAGTCATCTTCTTATGGATGGTTTGATAATCAGTACATTCACACATCCCTAGACATCCAACAACACTTTCCTGTCTGAAAATCCCAGTGGTGCAATAGCACAAAGGTACACTGTAGGTACAAGAGCTCATAGTGTGCTAGTCACTTAGTCATTGCTATAAATACACTTAATGCAAGCTGCAGGGACACTTTATCACCATTTCACAGTCCAAGAAGCGGACATGTATTTGAAACATGTGAAAGATGAGCAGTAATTTTTTTTTACCAGTTTGTATAACTCCGACACGCTGATCTGATCCGGATCCACCATTTCAAACTCTTTTCTGGGAACGAGGTCGAGGCCGAGGTGCCTGATAGAAAATAATCAATGGGAATAAAACAAAGAGAGAGACAGAGAGAGAGAGAGAGAGAAAGCACATTACAGGTGTTAGACATGTTCACTGATCGGGCATGACATTGTGACCACCAGGCTAATTGTGTGTTAGTCCCTCTTTTACAGTAAAAGCTAGACTAACATCCAAGAAGTGTGCTGTAGTGTCTGGTGAAGTGAACAACTTAAGACTTCATGGAAATAAACCTGGAACAGTATGTAAATTTATTGGTGCATTAACATTCATATACAGTCTACGTTTATACAGCATAATGAATTTCCTAAAGTAGGCAAGATCCTGTAGCTTCAAAGGCTTAAATAATATCTATGTAGACATTACCCTTTTTTAACCATAAAATCAGATCAGAACTAGTCTCTGATCCCTGCTCATTGCATACTTTAGCGATGCTACAAGCAAAGTATGACACATCACAGACTCTGTGACTTTTTCTGCTCTTTCAGGCACTTCAGTTGGACAAAAGAGTGTATTAATGTACAATCTTATTCAAACTAATGCTCCTGAGCTGAATCCCTCATATCTTTTTTTTTTTTCTCTCTTACAGATCCCTGAGAAAGCTCAGCTGGAGTTTGAAGAAGATGACTGTAAAGTTCCTGCAGGCGGATTTGCATTGACTATAAGCAGCTTCAGAGTCACTGATCTTCTAAATGACCATGAAATTCCATCAGTGAGGTACCGCCGCACACCCACATCCTGCGCTGTACATCACCCTGCTGCCAAAATATAAAAACTGATTCTTCTGGAGCCAACAATTAGGAACAAATGTTTACAGTCGAGGATGCCGTCAATTTGCCACACTCACTTGATTAAACACAGTTGTCAAATTATTACTCACTCGTTTCCCCAGTCCAGCCGTACGGTGATGTGCCTCTTGATCTCACGAGTCTGGTCCTGAGCGAGGTGGCCCTGGATGAGCTGCCGACGCAGGTCGATGAGCTCGTTCATCACATGGCGCAGTTTATGAAACAGATCCACCTTGTGTTTCTATTAAAGAAGCCGAAGACGGCTCGGTTAAGACATAAACAGGTTAACTAAGCTAAAGAATGGTAGCAGGAAAACTATAATTATGTAACAGCAGCAGGATCACTATATAATATAAATTCACCCAAAGACGTTTTTACTTTTTGGCCACTCAAATGCTTTCGACCAGAGGTGCCAAATTAATTTTGTTTTTGGGCCATGTCAAGATCACGAATGTCCTCAAAGGACAGAATGTATTGTTAAAAGCAAATTGTTAAAATATTAATAGACTACTCTGCATCTGATGAGTACATTTTAAAATTGAACATCTTTTAATATTGATGTAATTTGGATAGTATTTAAGCACTAAACTATAATCTTGAAATTTCTATTTATGTGGCTCTCTTGAGACTAAAGGCCACAGAAAAACTGGATGGCGGGCTGGATGTGGACCCTGAACCTTGATTTTGAAACATGTGCTCTAGACCGTCAAACAATGCGTTAGACCAAGATAACCTGCGCAAATGGCATCCTTTTCACGTCGCTTTGGAAGAACGTAGCCCACAGTCATTTGCTAAATTGTTTGAGTCACATCAGATAGTTTTTCAGCAATTGGGAAGGCATGCTAGAAATAAATTACCTTTTGTCAAAATATCACAAACTGCAACCTGTTGAGTTTGCTGAAAGTGGGATTTATACTGTAATCATATGTTTTGTTCAGATGAGACAGATATTTTGCAGCAGCAAACATTTAATGCTGCTGAATATTAATTCACATGTGCAAACCGACACCAAAAGTACTCAACAAACACAAAATCAAACTTTTGTCAAGTATTTAAAGTTTTTTTGTTCCATAGGGTGCCATATTTAAAGACACTGTATATCCATAGTTAGGTCTCTGTTGTTTAGCTTATAGGTGATAGCTTCTAAGTAGATGGGAAGAGTCCTGTTTTGCATGTATGAATGAAGCTGATACTGGCAACATGTCTGCATCTAAGTAGGTCTGTGTCCACAATCAAGACAATAAAGCCTCGTTTAAGATGCTCTGATCCACTCGTCTGCCAGCATATGTAAGTCCTATAAGTCGTATAACTGTGTTTTGAGCCCACAGGTTTTGTTAATGAACTAATTAAGCAGAACAAACTTCCCTTACATGTCTGCTCTGACCTCAACATAATTTCATCATCATTTCTCATAAACCAAGGACAACACTTTTAATTTCTCTATGTTCTGCTTTCCCTAATGGTACGTCAAGCCACATTAGCACCCAGGTTTGTTTACATAAATGCAAAGATTAAGTGCTCCACAATGGCCATGTAAGTTTAATGAGGATAAACACCGCATGTTCTCATAGGCTGCTGGCTGGTGAAAACAAAGAAAATTGTCAGGGTTGATGAGTCCTTTGGGGCCTCGCTTCTGTAGGGCTAATTACGCACATTGTAAGAAATACACAGTTATGCTTAGGTCATTGCTCCCTGAAGTAACACCATCAAACCTAATAGGCAACAGTGAGGTGAAACCTACAAACATCTACCCAGTGCAACATCCTATTATTATGGATAGCAACACGGCCCATTCCACTCAGGGGGTGGGCACAAAACGAGCACAGTTAAATCAAGGCTTCACATTAGTCAAGCTTCAGTGGAAGTTACATCATCACACCAATGCCTCCGGCTGCTTAGCTGCTCAGAGCATGAGCAGTCCTCAGTGAAAGGTTATGTAAAAACTCAGAGCCAGCTCTGCAACGTAGCCACTCAGCTCCAATCTCTAAACCCCACCAACCACGTCTGCCTGCCCCCTCGACACTTAGTGGGATTAAAGATGCTTTGGTTTCCCAGTAATCACTTTTTCCCCCAAACAAGTAAAGCCTGACTAGAGTCAGTGGATCTTAAGAGGATGCAGTAGCTGCATGAAGCAGCCCAGGATCAATCAATGCCGGAAAGACGCACCATGAAATAGGACACGGCGGCCTTTATCTGCCCAAACACGAGCTCTAGTCCCATGTTGTAAATATAGATACATAGTTTTCAAATATTTATTGTAAAGAAAGTTCAGCCCATTGGTCAGATCAATATGCTGTGAGACAGAAACTTAAGGGACTTCCACTGTAATATTTTATGTAAATACCTAGTTCTGCAGTTTAGGTAAAGCAAAACGCCTCCATCAGAACCCCCTATCCTGCCTAGAAATGCAAATTACACAACAATTTATGCAGTTTCCTTGCCCTTGATGTTTTAGCTCCCTTGGATATCTGAGTAGAGTTAAAACCGTACTCGCTGTTATTGTTTTATGTGCTTTCTTTTGCAAAATGTGCTGTAACACATAGCTACTGACCACATAGAGCTGCTTCCACAGAATGCCCCATTCCTGCAGCGTTGAGGTGGTCTCTGTGATGATGGGATCCTCCAGAGGCACCACTGTCTCACACAGCCTGGAGTGAAAATGGAGAAGAAGAAAAAAATATATGTTTAAATTACACATTGCTTTTCACATGTTGCGTGTTATGACTCCAAGTGTTCCAATAACATAGACATAAATGGTAATAATTGGTGAAGAAATAGGGCTGCACAGTGGAGCAGCTGGTAGAAATGTTGCTTTGCAGCAAGAATGTCCTGGGTTCAAATCCCCAGGACCGAGACCCTGGGATCTTTCTGCATGGAGTTTGCATGTTCTCCCCAAGTAGATTTTCTCCAAGGATTTCGGCTGCCTCCCACAGTCTAAAACCATGAATGTTTTAGACTGTGAATTGCCCTTTGGTGTGTGTGTGCGTGTGTGTCGAGATACAGTAACCTCCAAGTTATAGTCCATAAGCTTCTCCACTGTTGCCACAGTACAAACTTCAGTACGTTTGTTTATGTGGGAA
Source organism: Poecilia formosa (assembly GCF_000485575.1). Taxonomy (NCBI): domain Eukaryota; kingdom Metazoa; phylum Chordata; class Actinopteri; order Cyprinodontiformes; family Poeciliidae; genus Poecilia; species Poecilia formosa. Next base: position 28,986 of record NW_006800074.1, read on the forward strand.
ACACTCTAAAGTACAACCTTATGAAGTGATAACAATACAGGGCGGATTCTCAGCTCTAAGGTATATAGCTCGCTCTCCACTTAACTGAATTACGAACCTCAAACAACATCAACAAACATCTCTGGCACAGGAAAGAAATGAGCTGATGACAGATTTTCTACCTGTAGCATCCAAACATGACATAAAATGCAACTTAGAGGAAAAGAGATTTTCCTCACAGCTATCTGTGCTACATTCAGGTACTTCTGAGACAATTTGACTTAAAGATGTGTTATTGTAATAAATGGGCACAATCTTGCTTAAACATTTTTTTTTTAATCAACACTGATTACTCTCCAGTGGTTACATTGTTGTATAAGCTATCTACCGAAGCACTGCTAATGCCTCGTAGGGTTTGACCAACTGCCATATTAATCTGCCATATTAAAATGTTTACCTTCCTTAAGGACAATTATGCTAAACATACAGCCAGAGCTACAGTCCAGTCATTAAGCTAAAACATGGAGTGATGTCAAAAGGTGACATCACATTTTCACACCATTTCAAATGTACCTAAAAGACAACATAAGTACACAAAATGCAGTTCCTAAATGAAGGTGTTTATTGTTAAAAGAGAAAAAAATCTAAACTTGACCCTGCATAAATTGCCGATTTACGTGATTTACGTCTCAACCTCCAAATTTATGGTATAATTTCTAACATATGCACACACAGAGATCATGAAATTGTGGAGTTCACCATTGCCTGAAATGTTAACATGCAGATTAAGAAGGCGAGAGATCCCTAAATCATTTTTATTACAGCACTAGCTGCTCTTCTTTCTGAACCAGGGCTCCAACTCTGGTCGCAAGAAAACTAAAACAGGCTTTTCTGTGTAACCTATCAACCAATGAAACCCAGTATTCCAACACAAATGCAGCAAAACATTATTATATTTCTAGACAGAAATATGAATTAGTCTGGTTATAGACAGAATATTTAACAATGCGCTAAATTAAAAAAAAAAAAAACAGATATTCCTTCCGTGTTTCCACATTCATTATGTGGTCGCTCAGAATGTTATACTGACCACAGCAAACATTTAGCATTATTCGTCCATAGCTTGCATCACTTTTCTGATACGATTATGTGACAAAGAGGAGGCCTCTCCAAATGTTTGATTCATTTATTTTCTAGAAAGTATGAGTAATTTGGTAACAGGAAACACATCAGTAAAGGTCAGATCTCTTGTGGTGCTTTGCACTTTGCTCGCAAAGCTCTTGAGTGTGCTGCAGAGAATTAAATGTAGCACTGCATAAAGTTTATAGTACCAGGCGAGCATCTCCATCTGTAACACAGTGTGGGTGGCTGATTGTCTTTGGCAGGGATGCTTTGGGAAAACTACGCAGATGCAGTAGGTGTGTCACCTCATTAACTTCATTAAACAGTGAAGCAAATTTCCCAAAGAGCAGATTTCCCAAAGAACTGCTCCCGCAGCGAGGAAGTATAATAATGTGTATCTGAAAGTCTGCACTTTTACTTGTTTGAGTGAGAAGCCTTCCTTTCTTGCAGCACAATTAGAGGACAAAGTTACAGTGCCTTGTAAAGTGTTCTTACCCCTTGAACAAAGCGTGTGGATACTCCTTCAAGGTGACGTGAAACTTCTACAAAATCAAATGTCCCAGAGAACAGCCAGCCTCAGACTGTTGAGTGATGTCAAATTAAGTCAAAGAGTGAAAAGGCCTGCTAATTTTTTGTTCCTGTTCGTACTCTGATCAGTGCAACTGTGGCCAAATAATTTCTGCCCATAGTGATGTCAACATCAATGAGCTGACACTGGTGGAACTGCAAGCTGCTGTTCTGTTCAACTGGAATCGATTGTATGTGTGACAATTGAGTCCAATTGACAATGGTGCTATTCAAATAAAATGAACTGCATTTGGTCTCTGAAGTGTTAAATGACTAAAATTATCTGCAAACCAGTGACTTTCCTCATAATGATACTCAAGAATAGATAACAAAGATATGGTTCCCTATGATTAAAGTGGATTACTAATCTCAGTTTGACGTACAACACATTATATTTACTTTTTGCTTAACTCTGATTGGTGGAACCCATAAAATGCCCCATGTGTCTTTAGAAGCAAAACAAACCGGAAACATGATCCATCCACACTCACTATCAGAAGCTGGTCCGGTTCTTCTTGATGTTGGAGTTCAATTTTCATCCTCTGTCCAAAACTGCACTTTTGTGCTTTTCAGATTAATATTTTGAGACATATTTTATTGTGTAGATTTAGTCACATGATACATTGAGAATCTGAAAACCTGGAAGTCTGACCTTTCTTTTTTTTGGTTAGCAGGAAAAAGCTCGATAACTTTTAACAAGCAGTTTTGACCAAAAAGGGAAAACAAAACAAAAACCAAGAGGATTGTCGTTTGCATGCCCTCTTCTAAAGATTTATATGAATGAAGCGACTTACCCTCTATTTGTCACTGTAGATTTCTTTAAGTGGACATAGCTGACAGGAAAAATACCCTGTGGATGGATAAAAGAGCAGAGCTGTTATAGAGTGACAGGCCTATATTAATGCCCCTGCTTTATAAAACCAAAATAGTCATTTATTATGTTAGAGTCGCAGCTTAATGTGCTTTGTGCTGCACTGGTAAAAAGAAATAATAATGGATTTTTTTTTTTTTTTCATTTTAGCTAATGACCCAAAACATACACGAAGAGTTCAGATTTCCAGCTCTTTCTTTTCTTTTTTTCATATTTTGACATTTTCTCTTGCCTGTTTACATTTTCTGCACAAAAGGAAACAACATGAAAAGCTCAAACTGCTTTTACAAATCGCAGAAACAGGAGGCACAGCGGCCTGCAGGATTCCTATTGTGGTTCAGCTTAGCAGGGGAAAGGCCTCAGAGATTGAGTGTTCCCAGCTGCAGACGCTGAAGTTCATGCCTTTATTTTTTTGTATTCTAATCTGCCAGATGTGAAGAATTGGCCAAAGCGAGAACAAAAAGAAAAAGGAGGAAAAATTCTCTCAGCACAGTGAAACTGCACAGGCGAATGGATGTGGGCAGACTACATAACAAAATGGAGGGGTGTTGGTGAGAACTGTAAATAGCTGATGGGAGTAAAGAAGGACAGCATGTGGCTGCTAACACCTACATTTACCAGGACCTGACAGTTTTTATGCTGTCTTTAAAACAGTCCAGCACATAATAGAACAGCTCAGCCTCTAATACTTTAGACTCAAACCAAGTATGTACAGACAGAAAAAAATGTATACAGCCCTTCGATGGATTAAAAAAAAAAAAACTCTGCTATTTGGGTTTCACATTAAACTCTTTATCAATATCTTCATATTGAACATTAAAGTACCAAACTGCTCTGCCTCTGTCAAACTATTATATACACAATAAGAGAACTACAAGAATTGAATGTGGGCTCCTTTGTCTTCAAACATTATTTTTGCTTGATCAAAGACATGACAATGCAAGAGGTATTGTTACATCTGGATTGCAACAGTCACTAAGGAAAAGATGCTCATTCTTGTTCTTTTTTTTTCCTCCCCTATCAAACCAATTCTGTGGTACAATTTCAAGTTTCAGAGGTAAGTATTTCCCCCCCACGACAGCTCATGTTAGCACCAGAAAAATATGCTAAAATGTCTGTTTTTTTTTATTCTTCCTAAAGTAAGCTTTTTTTTTTTTTTTCTCTTAATCTACCCCAATATGAAAAAGAAATTTGCTATTTGCATTGAAATATAACATCAAAGGCTGGTGATTAAAATTATGGTTTTGTAAATGCAACTTTTGAAGTGTGGTTTAGGAAACTTCTATTTTTGTCAAATGAAAGCTACGTTCTTTGCACTGTAAAAAAAAAAAAAAATTCTCTCCAATTTTCAGTAAAATACAGTTGTGGTTGCTAGAATTTTACCGCATAAATATGACAAAATTTTACCATATTCGTACAGTAAAATTCTGGCAACCACAGCTGCGGGAAATGCAGAGACATTTTTTTACAGTGTAATTTGTCTGGTCACAAGGTCTCTGTGGCAAAGACAGATTTATTTCTGTGCTTCAAGTCCCTACATCACAGTGTCACAGAAGGAAAATACATTCTACTAAGTAAAGTGAGGATTATTAATATTTTTTATGATACAAAGTCTCCGACATTTACTTGCAACCCCCTTGAAAGTGCAGAAAAAACTATTTCTAAATAAATTATCTTTTATTGCAGAACTATAATGTCTGCATTTTTTTTTAGAAAATTCGACACTTGAGCTCAAATTTTATGTAGCAGACAAGAAAAACAAAACCCTACTTTAAGAAATAAATGCTTTCCACAAAATCATTGGTCCAACGACTATTGCTGCTGCTGACAATCTAAACACAATAAGTGTAAATGAGCAATATTTCCATCAATCCAATCATTATCTTCCACTTAATCTGGGATCGTGTCATAGGAGCACCAGCCTAAGCAGAGAAACCGAGCCTTTATAATTAGAAATGATTAAACATTTCATTATTATTTGCAAAATCTAGTTGAAATTGAAATTTAAAACAGATTGCAGTTTACCTTGATGGATGGCTTCTTGGTGGAAAAGCCTCTGTACCAACCTAGAGAAAAGGCAGGACAAACATGAAGCAAGATTGTTGAGAGGAAAATGAAACTGAAAATATTCTTCCGATTTTTTTTTTTTGTTCACAGTGAAAGAAAAAGTTTATTTCTTGGAAGATAAAGGTCATATTATTGTACTTTTTTCTGCAAGCGGCTAAGTTTTCTTAAAGCATAGACAGAACAGACAGATCTTTAACATATGCTAGGTCATCTGTTAGCAAAGCTTCATTAAATGTAATAGCTTTCTGGATGCTTCTTGCAGTTTCACACTTAAATCTGCCGTATCTAAAACACAGCCATTATCAGCGTGCATGTCTTCATATTCTAGTTGTGTAGCATTTCAGCAGCATTAAAGTGGGACTATTAATGTTTTGACTTCTGTTCTTTGTTTTTGAGCTATTTAGTTGATGTGTTGCCATTGCCGGATGGCTCGCAGTTGTTGGGTAGAAAGTAGTGTCAGTCTCTTCTTTTAAATCCCACAAAATGTTTTTGGTCGTGAATTTGTTCTTCACCGTGGGAGAAAATGGATGTGAGAAGTGACAGAGTGTAAAAAGTGTGAAATGTGTGAGACTTGACAGCCCTGGTTTTTTAAGCCTGCTCCATTAGTTCTTTTTAATACTGCAACATTTGTCTGCTTTGAGTTGTGCCATCAAATGTAGTTTTATTTTTTCTTCCAGACTGACAAAGAGAACTTGACTCAAGGTTCCACATGTCTTCAAAGGCATTTTTTTTACTTGACCCATATATTGTAATTTACAAGAACTTTGCACTATTATTTACACACATAAAAATAATTCGACCACAGTAGTAAGTTGGAGTTTGCAGTTTTGTGTGGAATTAAACAGATGCATGAAACAGCTGCAACTTGTTGTGTTTATAACTAACGGAAATAAGGTGGTCAAGTTTTGGAAACTTATTCCCTTAGCTCATACGCTTAACATTTATATAATTTCTTTAATCCAAATGAGGCTGGAACATAAGGTGTATTAATGAAACATTGGGTCAAAAGCTGTGACTCAGTTTGCTGGGCTGGAGGAGAAATTAAAAGGAGTTTCATTCGACTTCTCAGGTGGTCATCCTGAACGATGACCACCAACAAGCTGGTGAAACTTTAGTGGATCTTTTCCACAGAAAGCTGCGTAACGTTAATGTGAGTCAGTTGTGTGAATGACTTTAGATGACAATAGAGAATGTGTTTGTTCATTAGCATTAGCATTTTACCTACTATAAGCACAACACAGTGCTAGTTATGTCAAACATTTACTTTGACCAAAATATTGATGTAACGTCAATATAAACCGACTATTTTTATTGTCTTTATATTTCTTTGCAATTTTCTTTGAGAATGTTTTTGTTGTTTTTCTTCGAGCTGGGTCAAACCCATAACCCGACTCTGCTGTGTTGAGCTGTGCTGGTCCGTGTCTGACCGAGGAATGACTTAATTAAACAAGGTTTTAAGGGTTTGATATGCATGAATCTGAGTGGCCACTATGTGGGCCAGCATGTCTTTTGTCCTGTTCCTTGAAAGAAGTGATTCTGTTTTCCCAGTAGTGTCTGATTCTTCCATGTAATTGCTGTTCCTGCCAAAAGGTGACTCATCACTAGAGAGCAGTGCTTCCAGTTTACTGTAAAAAAAAAAAAAAGAAGAAGAAGAAGAAGCAACCTCTGTGCATCATTTGAAACATTGGCAGAGTTGGGACAAAAAGAGAATGACTTTCGGTTAGTCATCATGACTTGTGTGATACTACCTACAGTGAACTGGCTTATTTGGACCAGCACTAAGCACACCAAACAAGCAAAAGAAGACATATTTTTAATAAAGGTCATTATCTTTTTATTGCTAAATGATAAGCTTCTAAAAGAAAATCCTATTTGGAAATTAGACCCTGAAGTAAATGTATTAGTAATTTGGTTGAAAGGAACTGAGAATAGTCCCTGGAAGCTGAGTTGAATGCACAGAGTAAACTTGATCTGGGTACAAGTGCAAAATTTTGACACATAATCCCATTCATGTGACATAAGCAGTGTCTAACTGTCCAGACTAAAGCTGGTCCTTAGACTTATGAAAATAATACTCGTAAATATTGAGGCATACACTTTTAATATATAAACATCAAGTAAAAAGGTTAGCTTAGCAATTTAGTCAGATTTATTTTCTGAGGCCTCCAATTCACAAGTAATGACATGGACAAACCAGCAGCTATGATATACATCCTCACTATGATTCTGTCACACGTTGTTACTGTTGGACCACCTGGTCAAAAACCACAACCATTATGTAAACAAACACTCAAAGTTTTCTGATGAGAAACGTTTTGATCGTTGTTCATTGATAGAATATTATGGCGCTATCAAATCCGTAAGTGTTTGTCGGATGTATTAGTTTGTTTTCTGGTTTGACTTCTCAACTTGGCCAGTTTTGGTAACATCTTCTACTGATCAAACAACAAGTGCAGTGAGAAGAAATTATGCTATTGCTATTAATAATTTTTTTTGTTTTTTATATGTTCATAACTTATATTTTATGTGACGGGCCAATATCAAGCAGCACATAATTATTGAAGAGGAAGGAAAATGATGCATTTTGAAAGTTTTCGGCAATTCAAAATCTAAAGAGTGACTCCCTACTTTTTGATTTGTGTCCACACAACATAATGCCGCTGCCAACCACCATGTTTCACTGCGGGGAAAGTGCGTTTAGGGTGGCGTTCAGATTTTTGTTTTCTACCTTAAATAATGTTTTGGTCTCACCTGGCCTTTGCACCATTTTTCCCCATATTTGCTGGCATGTAGCAAACTGCACACAAGAGAACATTTTGTTTACAAATGCTCTCCACAGAACATGTGAGGCCTTCGCAGGATGGATATATTTATAATCACACACAGATTGATCCTGTTCACTAACCAGATAATGTCTGAATACAGTTGGTTGCACTGGCGTTAAATTAGAGGCGGCTGAATATAAACGCATGCCAAACCTGTATATTTTTTCTTCGTGATTACACTTTGTGCTGTTCCATCAGCACAAACTAAGTGGTGTTTTTACTTACGACAGAACGTGAAAAATGTCAAGGGGGATACGATAATTCACTCAGCTGTTTATTAGTGCCCACAGTCAGAGTTAAATCATCTCATAAACTCAAATGCTTTCACTGAATATTTGAGTGCTTTTACCGTCAAACTTCTCCAGAATCTGGACGGTTTCTCCCAGCTCCAGGACGAGAGCCTGACATATTGGTGACCGGAAGTTGCAGATCACTGTGCAGAGTAGAAAAGGGGGGGGGTCAGGAGGTGTTGAACAGGACAGACAAAACCGGTAAGAAAACTTTGTGCAGCCGTTATCAGTAACTCTACTGGTAATAGACTAAATCTTCCTTTTTAGCTTAACTGAGAAATAACTTTGTCTCCACAGAGATTTTATTTTATTTTTTTAATTGCAGGAATGCAGTCGGTGCAGCTTTTTATTAAACCGATTCATCCAAAAATATAAACACACACGGCGCCACACTGAAGCCAGTGCCCGGTGAACAAACTGCCACTCTACGAGGTAATTAATTGTTAAGCAACCTGATTTTGAGCAATGTTACGTCAAATTAACTACCTCCCAGAATAGAGCCCACACAAAGTGCTAGATTATCAGGCTTAACGGCGATTATTCACAGGATGGTATTAGCATAAATCCTCCATGACACCTTCGTTTTTGTGGGATCCCGCAGCCTCTGACCATACAAAGAAGCATCCTGTGACTCAAACGCTGATGACATGATTATTCTTCAGAGGGTATATGCTACAGTAAAGGCCTTGACAACTGCACTGCCTCTGGAGTCTGCCTTTATCTGTGCAGCACTGCGGCTCGGGAAACATGAGCTACGCAACAAAACGCCACAGAAGCCTCAGTAAAGACAGACGTGTTTGACAAGGATGCTGCCCCACTGATGATTTAAAAAAAAAAAAGAAAAAAAAACCTACAAATGGAGGCCCTTAAAGGAGAGTTTGGTGTGAATCATTATGGTAACGAACTAGCCAGGGGACTTAGTGAGGGGGAGGAGAGAAAGGAGGGGCTTGTCCTCGGCTCTGTTTGCTTGTTGGAGGGAAACGAGTGTTCAGTTCCTGCGCTCGGGTAACTATGGGAACAGATCGTCCACAAACTGGAGGGCTTTCTTCACTGTAACTGCTGCGGGGATCTGGGCATTTTACAAATCAGCAAGCTTACGAACGCTGACTTTAGACGGGCATGTGTTAAAGGGAGAGAGGTAAAAATGTCCTCAAGAAGACTCTTGTCACCTTTTCCGTTCTGCACCAGCCCTTTTTCCAGCCATGACTGAATAGCTCCTATTTGAGCGCCCTGCTCTTCAGTGACCTTTATTTCATTTGAACTGCAAACCTTCGCGCTCACCATCTGAACACTCTCTGGCACAGGTCACACCAGGAGAAGATGAGACATTTAAGAGAGCTTTCAAACACCATATGGGCTTCGTGTTTTCATCACTTCAATTTGTGTACAAGCACACAGACACACACACACACACACACACACAGCTAATTTTGCCTGTGGAGATTTACAAAAACCAAACAAATTTCTTCATTAGACTTCAACATGTTGAACGTAGGATGTTGGACGGACTGATGGGACATGGAGTTAAAAAAAAAAATGTTGGCAAAAGCAAACATTTCTACCGAGCAACAGCGTTTCAGTCCAGACTGTATCTGCATTTAGCTGAATTCGACGGTCACATGGGATCCGATGGCTACTGTTGTGTAACCGGCAACTGACTGAAGTGAGCAGAAGGAGGAACCTCCTGCGCTCAACTGCTCCCTCAGTGGCCATCACGAAATGTTGTCATGCAAAGTATTAATATCCATGGAGTTTTCTGTTTTGTTTTGTTTTGTTTTGTTTTATAAGCAGAAGATAATGGATGGACAGAGAGGTGGATGAAAAACTGTGGTGACAGTGGGAATAGTAGTCATGTTGTAGTTTGAAAGTTATGGGTCTTTCCACAGGTTCTCAGATGGATGCAGGTCTGGACTTCGACTAGGCCATTCAAACACATGAATGTGTTTTAATCTAAACCAGTCCGTCGTAACTCTGACTGCAGTCCAGCTTCTCTGTCTCTGATAACCCCACAGCATGATGCTGCCAGCACCATGTTCCACTGACAGTATGGTGTACTTAGCTGAACTCTCGGTAGGTTTGTAGATATATTAATGTTTTCAGGTGATGGATGGAACAGTGCAAACTAAACTCTGCTTTCAACCTGTCTACCACTTTATACTTGACCTGTCTGTGATGTGTCTTGCTCTTTATGAGGTATTTGTTCACTACTTACTCATAGGTAGCCTCTATTAAATAAATAATTAGCAGTTGCTAGGTTTAGTTTTTATTTATTAATCAGGATAAAGAAAAACTGAATACAAATTAACTCTAAATGTTTCAGGTTTTTTTTGTTGTTTTGTTTTTTGTTTTGTTTTGTTTTTTGGGCTTATGGAATATGAAAACATTTGCAAGGCACTGGCTGGCTCTCCATCAACAGGGGTAAGTATGCGAACATCTGCACTGATTTACTGTAACCATCTAAATGTAAATCTGATCAGGAAGCCTCTTAAAGCCGCTTCCCTTAGAAGGTCCCACTGGGTGCAGATGCCGGGGAAGACCCAGAACTTGCTGAAGGGCTGATATATCATGTCTGGTCTAGGAAGCACTTGGGAAGCCTCAGGATGAACTGGATGTTGCTAGGGAGGGAGGATGTCTAGGTTCCCTGTTTACGGTTTAGGCTGTTGCTGTTTGCCTGTACAGCCCTCGGTGGCCTCGCACCAGCAGCAGCAAAAGGTTTACTGTAGAGGCCAGTCACTATATGCTGGAACTGCTTCAGTCTAGGTTGGGGGGGGGAGCGGTCTTATTTTGTTGCTGGTCCAACAGCCTGGAATAGGCTGCAGGCCACCCCTGATTTGTTTGGTTTAAAGCCAACATTAAGACCCATTTATTTAAAATGTTTTTGTTGTTTAACTTTTAGTATATTTGTATTTCCTTCCCTTCTTTTAACATGGTTGCATTTTTTTTTACTTTTATTTAGCACTATTTCTGTTTCATAGTGTTTTGTAGTTTTTATTTTTATTTTTGCAAAGCACTTTGGTCGATGTGAGGCGTCATTAGGTGATATATAAATAAATTTTGATTTGTTAAAAACATCTAACTATGAGTATGACTTTATTGCTGCTCCCATGTAGGAGAAAGCAAAAGTGCAAGGCACCAATTTTTTATTTTTATTTATTTTTTTTTTTTTATGCAAGTTCCAGTTGGAAGTAGCACAAAATTTGCTGTCTTTATTGTCACTGAAGCTGGAGCTTAGAATAAGATTTGCAGCACTGCTTATCCATCTGGTGCATATTGGAGGAAAAAAAAGTGATGAAAAAAACTGTCTTAGAGCAACAAAACAGTAAAATAAAGTGCTTTGCATGCAGAAACCTCTCTTTTTTGACTGTGTGCAAACAGGGCTGATGTGCCAGTGTGATTCACATAAGTCACCTTAAATATCTCCACTACCAGACCTCTGTAGAGGCAGAGAAGGAGGAAGAAGCTACTGCTTCAGTCAGATTATTTCTGCATCTAAGCAATGTTTAATGACAGGAGAAGATGGCAAAATTCTGATCCCAGATTTCACTCTTGGAAAGAAATCTTTTTTTATTTATTTTTTTTTTAAGAAAATGATCTGCCAAATACAGGGTGCTGAATATTGGCCCTAAATTTTGGAAAATAGCAGTGGCCGTGAAAAAAATTGGGTTGACAGAAGATATCTGTCAATCCAAGTTTTCCTTCTCTGTTAAACATAAAAGCTGGAGAGCATCTAATAATTGTAAAGTGATGTTTTCGAGAGCAAAACAAGAGGAATTATTTCATTTTGAAACAATTTTTCTCTTAAATATTAAATGAAAGTCATCACAGCATATAAGCATTTTTAGCGCAGCTTTTCAAGTTTAAAATTAGCATTTAGAATATAAAAAAAATCTCCTGAAATCATCTTGGTAGAAATTACAACCAAACATCCTAAAGAACACAAATCCTTTGGCACCCCTGATAAAGATGTGTAAAAAAGTTTTAAACTAATTTATCTTTGTTTGCAGAGGTATAATCTCAAATCAAAGTCTAGACAAAAATCCAATCTTTAATTTGAGGAAAATAATTTAATGCTTGCTTAAATTATTTTAAGCAAGCATTAAAATGTTGCTTGCTTAAAATAAGCAAGCATTATTTTAAGCTGAGCAACTAGTAGTTGCTCAGCTGTTTGCATTTCTAGGAACTTTTCTTAAATCTATGTAACTAACTCCTGTTTTGCTTTTTAAGTTGATTAACGTTTTGCATATTAGACAATTAAAAATCCACAACTGTCCGGTGTCCCAGGACATAAGCATGACAGAGACACTCGTTTTTGTTTACCAAGAGAATTCATTTTATATTTTAATATTATTTGAAGGTAAACATTATTCCTTCTTAAATCTCATGTCCTTATTCAACCTTTAAAAGCTGATCAGTGCAAATCTTGTCCCGTCAATCTTTTCAGTGCTGAACAGAAATTTACTGACATGTATAACTGATTACTAATATTTGTTCTCAGTAAATTTATTTGTAAAAAAAAAAAAAGAAAAAAAAAACCTTTCCAAAAATGTTTAAAAGAAAAGGGGGGACAGGGGTTGCACTCCAATCACCTCGTTTTCTATAATGTCAGGTCTGAAATTTAAGTAGGACCTGCAGCTATCTTTGAATAAACCAAAGTGAATAATAATTTTAAAAAAAACTGCTGTCAGAGTACTGAGTACTATTTTCTTGAAATTTCACAATTAAAAGTTGTCAGAAATGTATCCATTAACCTTGATTCAATCTTGGTCAATTTATTAAGTCCAGCACAACATTATAAACTATCAAATCTTTATATGCTTGTCACATTGCTGTCCCCTCAGAGCTGCATGTCTTTAATACATTTTGTTTGTGACATTTGCAACATGGTTAAAAATATGAGGTTTTGACCTAAAGGACTCTGCCAATTAATACTGACAAGTTGTGGAAGAAAATGCAAGATTATTTTTTTTCTTTTCAAATTCTAAGAAGAAAAAATATTCAGCAGCACCTACAGTTTGTATTTCAGTGTCGTAGTTTGTGCAAGAATGGCATTATTGTGATTCGCTAATTTCATAAAATGCCGCATCGACCGCATTGCTTGTGATGACGCTGCTCAAGTGATATCTGTGTGGCAGAAGCCAGAGTCATCTGATTCATTTCAGTCTCTCATGTGGGAGGCCGCTGAATTAAAGACGACTATTTATCTAATGCAAGCTGGAAGAAATGTTGATGCTTACAGGTGGTTCAGAATCAAAAACTGAACCACCCCAGTTGAGGCAAAGAATTTGAATTTTAAAATGAATAACATAAGGATGAAGAATAACAGTATGAACGCTTGACTAATGGGGTGTCAATTTTAGCTGCCAAAGCAGCCCTGTGGTGTCAAGGCCTGGGCTCCACTGGAGTCTCTGGCATCTGTGCGCTGTGGCGTCTGGCAACAAGATATTTGGAGAAGATCCTTTAAGTCCTGTAAATTGTGAGGTAACAGTAGATAGATTAGATCTTCTATCCAGGAATCCCGTAGAGGCGCAATTGGATTGAGATCTGGGGAATTTGGAGCTCAAGTCAAAACCTGAAATTCACTTCATGCTCCTCAAATCGTTTCTTAACCAAGTTTGCTTTGCATCGTTGTTCTTTTGAAAGAGGCCACAGCTATTAGGGCGTTCCACCTCCACTCTGACTGGTGAGCAGCTATGAAACCTCAATGCTCAAGAAAGTCAGAGGGTCAAAATTTCTCCACTACGATACAAAAGAGTCGTTGCCTGTTATCTCTAGTGCTTGTTGTGGTTGATTCCATCAAGAGTGTTGCGCAGTTATGTTTTTATTTATTTATTTATTTTAACGTTCCAGGTTGTCACGGATACTTTATGTAATTCATCGGGTTATTGTTGTCTTAATGTAGCAAATAAGCAAAAGCAGGGAAAAAAAAAATCTTAAGGTGTGCCTGGAATATCTCACCCACTAACCGGTGTCACGATGAAAAGATGAAGTGTGTTGCTCACTTCACCTGTCAGTGGTCAAAATGTTATGTCTCATCAGTGCGAAACAGATAGATAAAAACACAAACCATGAGATGAAGTGAAGATGATGATAGTCTATCCCAGGGGTCAGCAACCTTTTACATTCAAAGAGCCACTTTTATCCCCACTGCTACAAAAAATAAAACTTGCCGAGAGCTGCAAAAAAAACTATTTTATAAATATGTACAGAATCAAATGTTTTACTATGAAAATTGTACTAAAATCCATCTCTACTTTTAGATTTTAGAACAAAATAAATTGTCTAAAACAAGAGGAAAAGAGAACAACTTTGTACAATGAAGTGAACCATTTCTAGAAATGTGGAAACTGAAGAAAGACAGGTAGCATAGTTTGAAGCTAGTTGGTTTTAAAAGCCTGTTGTGGATATAGTATGCAGATTTTGCATAAGAACTTACGGAAATTAAAAAATAAAATAAAAATAAAAACCCTCCTAAATCAAAAACGTCCAAAATCAAAAGCATGTCCTTTTTGGATTTGGAAGAACCACAGAAGAAGAGCCAAACACCCACATGTGGGTCTGGAGCAGCAGGTTGCAGACCCCTGGTCAAATGTTTCGCCATGAACTGAGAAGAATCAAAAGCGTAGTGTAGATTCTTTTACTCAGAAGCGGGACTATACTGGAAAAAGTAGGAGAACAAGGATTTTTTTTTTTAGCAAGGCCGCTGACTGAACCAAGGCTCTGTTGGTTATCCGTGCTGGGCGTTTTGTGTGAAAGGCAACAAACAGGCAATGACAAAATCAGCAAAATAAGCTGTGGAGGTGTGCAGAATGGTGCCAGTGATATCAGAGGTGAGGTGGGAGAGGGAACTGATAGCAGGCCGGTGACGGTGCCGGCGCATGCTGCCCATCCACCTGTGTGGGCTGTCTTCTGCAGTGGTACTGGGAAAATATTGATCCTCGTGTGTCACGCATGTTACCCGAGCAGAGGAGGGGAATTCGGTGGTGATTCGTGCTGCCTTTAGCAAAGTACAGTGTGTACTTCTCTGCGTGGCGGGCTTCGCTTCACTTCCCCGCATTTCGGCACCGCGGACAGCGTCATCTCCGTCCACGGTTTCGGCACCGCGGAGAGCGCCAGGTCACTCCGCGCAGACTGATGCGGAGGCTGCGCCGAACTGTTGCTTCCCTCCCCACACGTTGACACAAACACGCACTGCTGCCGTCTTTTGCTTCAATAAAGCCCACGTAAATATATATCTTCGTTCGGGAAAATGAGCCGCAGTGCCTCAGCGGCAGATGGACGAACACATAAAATGACACGGAGGATCGGGAGTGGCGACTCTATGTGGTGTTTGGAGGCTCTTTATAAAGCGCCCATGACGAATGCGATGCCTCCAAAAGAAAATAAAAAAAAATAAAAAAATAAAAAAGTGCTCATACGTGGGCGTGTGCATGTAAGGGGGAGTATCATGTGTGAGCCAGCGTGAGTAGCCCTAACAAGCTGTGGAGCATCTGGACATGACTCATTCTCCTAATGAAAACCCTCTATAGTGTAATCACACGCTCTGCACAGCTTTGCTGCGATAGCGAGGCCGAGCAGACGATTTATAAAGACACGGAGGCATCGTCAGTTATAAATAGGTGGATTTAAGATCTTCCTTTTAAACGTGAGGCCCAGCAGCTCATCTATAGGAATACATGTTCTCCTATAGATCCATTTCCTGGTGCGTGTTGATTGTAAAACAATGTCGCAGCAGCCGCAGTAGCAGAAAAGAGCAGCTTTTTTTTTTTTTTTTTTTTTTTTTTTTCTTCAGTCCACAGGTAGACTCCAGCATCACTCCTGCCTACACCTGTTGGAGGGACGCAGTCACGATGCCCCCTTGTGGTTTCAACACGAATCGCGTCTCTCGTCCTCCACATCGCTACTGTACTCGTCTGAGAGAAGAAGGTGGTGGTGGTGGTGGGGGAGGTTTGAAATGCCAAGCTCACGCCTTTTTCTTTCTTTCTTTCTTTCTTTTCTTTTTTTTTTTTTTTTTTTTTTACTGCAAAATCACAAAATCTAATAAACAGGAGTGGAGCCCCACCTGAAGCTGCCTTCAGCCTGCGACGGCATCTTTAAGGTGGTGGGGTCTGTAAGCTGTATCATCCCACGCAATTTCCCTTCCAATGCAGTCACTGCCGCGTATATCAGCCATTATAAGTGGCTGTGGGTTTATTATTATTATTATTATTATTATTATTATTATTATTACTGGGTGTAATTGGCTTACTAATATGGAAAATAACGCGCTCCATGGTCAGTTCGAGATAAGAATGGGCAAATTATGCGCTTCTTTCTGCCACAACTGGCGGAGCGACGTATATGGGAAGCTTTAAAGAAAACCAGAGCTATCTAATGAGCTATAACGACGAAGAAAAAGTGCCATTAACTCACCAACTCCGATTTTCTCCTCTTCTGTTGGTATCCACATATTTGATTATTTCCCCTCTGGTAGAACAAGCCACATTATGTCGTTATCGTGAGATGATGCTGCTAGGAAAAAAAGAAAAAAAAAAACAGAAGAAGCAGCTACAAATGAAATAGTCTCGGCTGATCCTGTGGTTGTCCAGACTACATGTTTCGAGCGGAATATGCGCTGGGGAAAAGGCTGAAAGGCTCAGTGTCTCTGCTCTATTATGTCCCGGCGTGTGTCTCCAGTCTGATGCAGTCTCCCTGTCCACCTCATGCAACGCGCACAGACACACACAGAGACACGCAGGCACGCACACGCACGTACGCACACGGTGATCGTTTTTCTGTTTGCCACAAAAAAAAAAAAAGAAAAAAAAAAGGTGTTACTGCAGCCGCTGTATTAAGGGGTTTCGGCTCTCCTCGCAGCCTCTTCGCGTCGCTTCTTCGCGCTTCCTCCTCGGCTGCTGCTCGGCTGGGGGCTTCCGCGCAGCGACAATTGGCCTAATCGCTCGGTAATTATAACATATTGGATGTAGCTGAAGAGCTGCGGCAGGAAATTACTGAGAAAACAGCAAAAATACCATAAGCTGCGCCATCTTCATGGTCGTCACATGACTTGTTTTGTCAACACTGATGTGTCAAAGCTTTTGCAAACGTATGCGCCTCCTCTTTTCCTCCCCGTGCGCCCCTTCTATCCATCCATCACAAACCGCTTTTTCTTCCAGCGGGGAGGGATACTGGCTGGCATTCTGCCTTTTGTGTGACTGACTGGACTTGTTACTTTGGCAGCTGCTTGGCCATAAAGTAGCTCCCGGTGTTACACATCAGGCCAGACCACCATGTGGGGAAACACCTCCTGGTTGAGTCATTTCCAAGAAGCAGAGCCACTATATAGCAGCGATGCTTTGTCATAGTGCAGTCATCCCCCACCACACTGATGGGGTGCAACTCATTTCTAAGGACAAGTTTGGTTTAATGATTTGTGAGGATGAATTTTACACGAAACTATTCACAACATCATCATCATTTATCCTTGAGGTGCCACTTACAATAAATAATCCATATTAGCGATTAGCATTTATTATTAGATATCTTTTCAATGTCTTCGTTTGTGCAACATGTACACTTCACTTTTAAAATGTCAGGTTATGGTGTTGCAAAAAAAAAAGATGGACTACATCTCATTTAGAACCAAAAATGTAACAAAAGGCATAAAATGTGCTTAATTCAACTTAAAAAATACAATGTTAGATAAAACTAATAATGTTGTTGCTTCTTCCATAAATAACAATAAATAATCATCATCATCATAAAAAATCATTAGTAGATTTTTCAGACCAAATTAATAGTTTTCAGTAGACGCTACACTAGCTCAGACAGCTCACACGGTACAAAGGTATTAGTCAGGAGAAGGACAGGTCTGCAAAAAATTCTGACCTCAGACCGACAGGAATACCATCAGGACAAATCCGAACACAGACTGCAAGCTGGACCTTCTCATCCAACATCGGTGTCTGATATCACATGTGGTATTCAGGGAAGAAAAAAATTAAGAGTAAGAGTCAAATCTGCCAAGGAGAGGCCAATGCCATTTTAGTACCAATGTATTGAGAGTGTTGAGAGAGATAGCTGTGAGGGATAGCTTGCAGTTTGCCACAAGCCAAGTATATGACACAGCAAATAAGTGAAAGAAAGATGAAACCACAATTGAAAGTTTTATGACTAAACGCTAACACTAAATAAAACTTTCCCCTGGTGAAACATGGTGGTAGTGGTATCATGCTGAGGGAATCTCTTTCTTCAGCAAAGACAGGAAAGCTGCTCAGTTGAATGGAGATTTAAAAAGGGGGAAAAAAGGCAATCTTGGAAGAAAACCTGTTATAAGGTTGCAAAAGACTTGATATTAGGGCATCTTCCAGCTGGACTGAACTGAAACTTAAAGAGCTACAATGGCGCGGGTTTAGGTCAAAGCACATATATTTGTTAAAATGGCACATTCAAAGTCAAGACACAAATCCAAATGAGGATCAGTGGCAAGCCTTGATGTTCTTCATACAGCCCGTCCACTCTGGCTGAGCTTGTGAAAGTTTACAAAGAAGAATGCGCAAAATTTATCCTCTAGATGTGTCGAGCTGATATAAACATATCCACAAAGATTTCAGCTGTGATTTTAGCAAAACATGGCTGTGTTAATGACTATGCAATGAGACAGTGTGTATTTGCAATACAGAAATATGCATTTTGAATAAATAAATAATACAAAAGGCCAAGAGTTGGCCCTTTTCCAGAGTGGGGAATTATCTATAAGTTACTTCACCTTGCTCTTCTGATAAAAGTTGCACTGGAACAGTTTGCAATTTGTGTTTTTTGTGGGCAGCTCCATGGGATGAGAAGTTCAAACGAAACCTGATTAATCCGCGGAGTCGTGACTTGTAAAAGTTGCAAACCCCTGCACGCTCGTCCTATAGATAAGGCTCAGGGAAAACAGGGTGATCTGGCGAGCGCCGAGTAGTGCAGTGAGTCTGATGCAGTGTGGGAGGGAGGGCAGCATTCAGCTGGGTAATTTCTCCCCATCAGAGAGACGCTGTGACTGACTCCCATCTGTCTATTACTTCAAGTGGAACATTGTGGGCGGTTTTCCCAATCACACACACAAAGCAGGGGGGAGAAGGGGGCATTCCATAAGCTAAATATGCACCCCAGACAATAAGCATTTGTTTAAAATTACATAACAAATTACTAGCTTCCATCACGGGTGCAGAGGATGGACTATAGTGAAACTGCTGCGTGCAGATGGTACAAATGTGGCACAAAGAACATTAATGCATATTTTTACTTGCCGTTCCTACATTTTAGTCCCTTCTCTGCCCACTGAAAGCACGGTCTGCTCGACAGTTTCAGCACTCCCAAATCAAGTGGACAGCAAACAGAAAAGGTGCCAAAAAGCATCTCTTCTCACCTCACCCATTATGACGGCATGCAATTCTGTAAATATTGGTGAATATTATATTTGTGTCAGTTTTTATTCCTCAATCATAATGTCACGTCTCCGGCTAAGTTTAGAATCTCTGTCGGTAACGTCTGTATCAGGTTTATTGATTAAAGGAATTGAAAACCATCGCAGCTGAATAAATACACGGTTTGCACAAAGAGCAAATATATATATATATATATATATATATATATATATATATTTGTCTCAGTTGAAAGCCTCAGATCATAAAACTTTGACTATAATCAAAATAAATGGAAAAAGGTTTTAAATTTATCAAGGGTAAAAAGTTATCCAAACCAAATCAGGTCCAGGGTGAAAATGTGATCCTCTCCTGGTAAATCATACATCAACTTTTTGAGAGTTGCCCTAATCCCACTCAGGCCTGATCACTGACATACAAGTTCAGTATAGAAATTACTTCCATAGAACCTGCATAACAAGTATGCAAAAATATCTGAAAATACAACAAATCAGGAAAGGGTTATAAAGCAACTTCTAAGGCTGTTGGACAGAAGAGAATCACAGTGAGAACCATTACCCAAAATATCAAACAGTATCCAGGATGTTGCTCAAGAGCCCAGAATATCATCTCAGTTCATCATGTGCACTTTGATATGCAGCAGGACAACACACAGCACCAAGTTCTTCTCAGAATGGCTAAAAATAGGTTTTGAGCCATATGTTGCGTATCTAAACTCAGTTTCTTAAACTCTGACACGTCTTGTTTAATAGCCCAAATTTGGCTAAACTAAAATTAAAACTCCCTGTTCATTAAGACTACTGCAAGTCTTAATGAACTTGCAAGCTTAGACTATTGAAGACAAGTTAAAACATACCAGATAAGTCACATAAGTACACAAAAGAGAAAATTCTGCAACTTTATTTATAGTAAAAATACTTTCGATACATACAATCTGTACAGGAAATCTCAAGAACCTCAAAAAGTCTCCTAATGGAAAATAAAATTAAAAACCAAACTAAAAGCAAAAACATGAGGAAAATATGACTGCACAAAAAGTGTGCATGTGCCAGACTTTTTTTTTTACTTTTTATACACAAAATAACAGATTTTTTCTTTTACTGTAAAAGGAAAAGCAACATTCATTTCTTTTGCTAAATTGTGTAGCAGATTTATTTTATTATTTTAAATGCTCCAGAAAATTAGGAGAACCATTTAAGTTCAGACCAGTCTTTTAATAAAATCAGACACTGTGCTAAATACTGTTTGGAAACAAATAAAAATAATATAAAAAAGTGTTTGCATGACAAATGATTTTACTACAGTGTTCACACCATCAAGAGTTCATGTGAAATGGCACTGTTGTGTGTGGCATGGTACAGATTTGCTGAAAATAAAAGCTGAAGGCAGGACCCTGAAGGTTTGAGGAAAACGTCACGACTTTTTGGTGATTAGTTAAGTCGGCCTGACCAAACAAGCAACCAAGAACAGTCCTAGACTTGTGGATTTCAACGCTTTCATCTATAAACTCTTACCTGTGGCCAAACAGATGTTTACAAAGTGTTGAAGTTCATATGAAATGCTGAGGCTCATCAAAAGCCCATAAAAGTGAGAGCTAATGTTTTCTTTCACCACCTCCTCGCCCAGATCTCATCGCTCACCCTGCAGCTCAAGGTTGTTGTTTTTTTTTTCCCTATAGAAAATTATATCATTTACAAGCATTTCTGTTCTTCCACACACTCACTGTGTTCAGTACAGTTTTAAGCTGGCAGTGCTCCAAGTAGATTACCCGCTGGTTTTCTCTTTTTGGGACTGATCCGTTGCAGATCAAACGTCTGTGAGGAGGAAACCGTGACATCTCCTCTGGATCTCTGCTCTTAAGATGCTGATGGCCCACATCCTCACTCGTTCAGGGATAAGATGATGTCATCCTCAAGGTCAGAGTTGTCCGAGCTGTCTGTTTGTTTGATAGACAAACACAGATTCAGAAATTGGGAATAGAGATTTTCTGCTGAGTAGGTTAGTGGGCGAGGGCAGAAAGTGCCAAAACGGCAAAAAACACGCCAGCTTAGCGAGATGACATCTTGGTTTTTGTTTCCCTCTGCAAATTTTGCTTTACTTTGTTGAGTTTTGGAATAAACTCTTACTAAAACAGGAGTCTTCAGGCTGACCAGAGAGGAATGAAACGACGAGCACTTTAGTTTTCCTCAATTAAAACTTTGCATACATTATTATAAACTAGCCAGAAAAGCCTTTTGAAGTTGGATAGTAAGGTCATTTTAATATTTCCGCAACTATGTTACCCTAAAGTGAGTCCTCTGAGATGAAAACTTAGTGATGCGGGACTATGGCTCTTAAAGTAAATGGCTAATATGTGTAATTCTCCAAAAATCAAGCTTTTTTCCCCTCATTAGCATGAAATACATGGGGGAAATCCTCCAAGCTTATTAATGCTTCTTTCTTGTTGAACCGTTTGCCGCATATGTTGGTTGTAATAGATCTTAATAGTGATGGTTTACAAACTAAGGCTAATTTGTCTAGCAAGATTGGTCATTTTTTCTTACTTCTTGTTAAACCATATAATTCATGGAGGGCCCTCAAGAACCAGAAGGAAGGCTTTTCCTGAAAACCCCTAAATTAATCCAAATTAACTGTCAACCATTACAGCAGCAGCACAGGGATTATAAAGCAGATGCTACTTTTTCAGATTAAGGGAAGAGTAACAGAGTTTCTGCGTTTCGGCGTTTCTGCATCTTCTTTGTTCCGTCAAAATCAAAATCCAATTTAAACATGAAACAAATTAAAAAGGGGATGCACAATTATCCAACATTTCAAAGACAGAGAAACCAAAACAGAAACAATAAAATAAAAATTAAAAGTTGGGAAAAGAAATGGTTTTAAAAGAAACTACAAATAGCAAGAGAAGCTGCCCATCTAATATTCTACGACAAAATCCAAAGAAAAACAGACTTTCGGTATGTATCAATCGTTCCTCGCCGTTGTCCACTTATAAAATCAAAATGAAAAATTAGAACCAGAGATTAGAAACAGTTAACTTTAAAGGTGGCTTACCGTTGTCGCCGTCTAGATCAACATCATTATCGGAGTCATCATCATCATCATTGTCGTCGTCATCGTCGTCGTCGTCGTCACCATCTTCGTCGTCGTCATCTCCGCCGTCGCCGTCATCTTCGAGAAGACGCGCGACCTCTTCATCCGAAGGAGAGAACTCGTCGTTCCCATCGTCATCATCTTCGTCCTCACCTCCATTATCGTTCTCCAACTCGCCGATGAGAGGATCCGTGTCGACGTCGTCGTCCGAGTCGTCGTCATCGTCGTCGTCTTCCTCCTGATCATCGTCCTCCTGAAAACACAGAAAGACAAAAGGTCATTTTTCCACTGCGTGAAGAAGCAGAAGAGGTGCTGCTTCAAGATTACAACATAGTTAGAACCTGGTCTTCCTCATCTTCCTCCTCTTCCTCTGCAAGTCGCTGCCGCCCGACTTCGTAAAGTCGGCACACGGTGTCGGTGTTCACAGAGTCTTGGTTCTGCAGGACATGAGGATGAGATTTATTTAAATGGTAACTTCTTGAGCTGTTTTATGAATAAAATATGAATCATCAATTATTTACCTCAATCACAGCGAGGTAGCAGTCTTTTGTATCTGTGCAAAGGTCAAATATATTCTTCTTGACATCAATTGTGGCTGAAAAAGAAAAAGAGCATGTAAATATCCACAAATGTTACAAGAGGGCCAAAATATAAACATTGTACTGCAGTGATTGAGTAAAACCAACAAGTTTCACCAGGAAAACTGCTTGATCATTAAAAAAAAAAACAATTACATTTTTAAAAATTGGGAAAGATCAGCAGATGTTTAAAAAAAAAAGAGAGAGAGAGAGAGAGAGATCTTACCGATTGGTTTGTAATCTGTGGCATTGAAGGTCCTAAACGATGAACCAAATGGACTTTTCATTTGCATTTCCATCATATCATCTTCATCATCTGCTTGCAACATTGCTACAAACACAAAGAGCCACAGAGAGCGATGGTAAATAAATGAACAGAGAACACTGGCGAGCCACATTTCTGGCTTCTGAGTGCCTGAAACGGTCAGGCAGCAGTCAGCTCCATCTCTGCATGCCTGCGCCTCTTCCAGTGAGGGGCCGCTATCCTGTGAAAAGGTGCTTATTTTTGATGCCAACATCGAGTAGTCTGCCTACGTGGGTCAGACTTACAAGAGCTTCAAAATGCGCACACACACACACACACACACCTCTATGAGCTCTGTTCACACCTTTCCACAAATACACACAGTCTAGGTTAGCTTGATAATTACCAGACTTTCAAACAGCCTCAACAATTTCACACTTGGACTGGGAGCAGAGTTGTACACTTCATGCCAAACACGCTTTTTGCCCTTCCATCATTAAATAACTCATGAATGTACCTCCGTAAATGACGGTGCCGCTATTGTTGAAGACTATCCTGCACTGGTCCAGAGCAGGAACCGTGTGGAGGAGGTGGAAGGTCCGCAGGTCCCACTGAGACGTGCGGTTAAGAAACATACCGTTTGTCTTCAACTGCATCTGCTACAAGTTCAGCTACACTAAACAACGATCACGTGCCTCTTTATGTAACCATCTACTGGGAAATAACAGACTCTTAGTGGGATAAATATTTAATGCTAAGCAGTAAAATAAATCCTCATTCATCAACTCATCACTGGAACAGCTTCAGATTCAATTACCAACGGAATTATTTAATGTTGGGTTCACACCAGTGTCTCCAGTGTAAAGCAGGCAGTTATTGAGATCTGATAATGCTGCAAATCCTGTAATTTTTTATTAAAAAAAAAAAAAAAAAAATGTGTAAATATGTCTTACTGCAGCAGCATATCGTCACAAGGAAAACATTTTGATGAACCTAACAGAGTGCATTTATTCACAGTGGGAAATGATTCATGTCAAAAAGTACATATTTTTATAAGAATTCATGGGTATCAATATTTTTAAAGCTTGTTTAAATTAGGATTTTTCCACAGCTTCTTATCAGTATTGATGTATTTTGCCCACAGCGATATTTTTAAAAAAAAGGATCATATATAGGTTAAAGGATCTGAGAAGATCAGCATTTACCATCGTCTGAAAAGTGCATAAATAATAGATATGAGGGGGGGAAATTAAATGTGGTTAAAAAGTTCCACCTCATGCGTGTCATTCAGTGTCTGAAGGATACAATTTCTGTGTTGATGATGACCTCCTGGCCGTTGGGATGAAAAACCCCACTGATGTTCATGTTGAACTTGTCAAACTTGTGGATGGCCTGAGCCGTGCGTACGTCCCACAGCACGCCGTCGTTCAGGACCAGGTCGTCTGTTGGGTTGAAGGTGGCGCAGTTCCTCTTGTAGTTGTTGGCCAGGTCTGGGTTGTTGAGAGTCAGAGTAACCTGACCTGTTTGTATGTCATAAATCTAGGAAAAAGGAACACTTGCAGTGAAAATTGACGCTTCAACTTTGTAATGTACGTCTTTATTTTAATATTGTGAGGCTATGTTGATAATACGTGGAATATACATACGCGTGCTACGTGTTCTTTTGTCCCTATGACACGGTCTTGTGAAAGCTTGCTGAACTCCACATAATGGTCACCCAGGAAGGAATGCCTGGATGCAAGGAGAGCAACATTTAATCTAAAACATAAAGAATAAGGCTGAGCACCTAAAAATTAAGTAGTGCCATAAAGTCACTGCAGACTGCAAGAAGTGGTTTATCAGAGTTCAGCCGTTTGAATAAATGAATCCAAGCGAAAGAGTTTCAGGGACTGAAGACGGTAGCTCTCGGGCTGTTAGTGTGCATAATTAAACAACATGTAGTGTGTCTGTTAGCTCCTTTTAACAGAATAAAGCTGCTGTTGCACTGAGTCGAGAGGATCCAGAAATAGAGGAACCAGGATAAAAGAGAGGGAAGTTAATTGCTGACTGACATTAATTATATGGTAATGATTTGGGCAATTTTAAACTCCATGAAAGTGCAAGTTCTTTTTTACAAGGAGCATATTCAACACACGGAGCTGGGAAATAGACTTACTTCATGATGAACACAGATTTCATGCCCCACAGTGCAGAAAGAGGGTAACTCCATGAGGCTGAGGTCAAGAGCAGAGAACCATCCTAAAAAGGGCAAAATATGATCAGATTTCACTGATAATTACTTTTATAGAACAAACGTGTGCATCTCAATAAATAAGAAAATCTTCAAAAGTGTTTTTTTTTCCCCCATTAATTCAATTCAGAAAGTGAAACACATTGAATACCCTTAAAATACAAAGTGGTGCACTTTTAAACATTAACACCAAATTAAAATCCTAAATTCAATTTCTTAACAAAAATTATATTATTGTAATTTCCAGACTATAATTCATAATTTTCATAGTTTTTATACTCCTACGATTTATAATCGGGTGTGACTTGTATGTATTTTTTCTTCTTTGTGAAGGCTTTTTTGACCGATGCGTTAAACGTTGATTCACACTGACACACATGGACCAAGGAGTTACTCGCAGGCCGAAAGCAAGATGTCCAGAGCTGGATGAACGGGTCAACAGATGGGTGGGAGGACTGAACTGTCAGGTGGGGCTTATTAATGATGCCCTTGTATCTCTATGCCTTGGTAGTTGCCTAGGAGATGAAAATATATGGCTTTGCAGGTGGGGTTACCGTTTCATGCAACGTAACCTCATTACGTTTGCAAAAAAAAAAGAAAAATCTAATTCCCATAAGCTGGGAGATCAATGGATAAGCTGCTTACAGACCAATGTAGCATTTTTATAGCCAGTCATGATTTTGGGAGCCATGACTTCCACTGGTCCACTGTTTTATCAAGTGCAACGTCAACTTGGTCATCTACCAGGAAACTTTAGGGGAATGCTTGCATGCTTCCTTCTGCTGATAAACTTTCTGAAGATTTGATTTAGTTTTCCAGGAGGACTTGGCACCTGCCCAAAGTGCTAAAAGTACCAACACAGCTTTAGTGCCATGAGATTCTTTAAGGCCTCAGTAGAGCCACCGGTTGGCTGCAAAAGCAGCTTCGACCATGGACTCAGTCCATACACTGTAAGTCTTATCCAATGTTCTCTAAATTCTTTCATATGCAAGCCATAACTACCAAATTAACAGAAATAAATACTTCAAATATTTCACACTGGATTTTTTTTTCAAGCTGATCTACAAACATCAATTTTTCAATTATATTTTACTTTCTTGAGCTACAGCTGTGTGACATCAGATTTCTCTACAGACCCGTGACGGTTCCAGGTGAGTGATTGCGGAGCTGTGACAGCTGTAGCTAGCTTCCTCCTGGCCTGTAAACACGTTGTAGAGCTTGAGCTGGCCCGTACAGGTCCCGAGCATCAGGAACCGCTCACGAGCTGAGAAGGCACAACACGTGAATCCGCTCTCGTCCTCATCCGCCTCCCTGAACACGGAGATGGGACGGAACCTGCACAAACACAGAAACGGAGAATGTCGAGAACAGACATGGAGGAGGGTCAGCGAGGAAAGAGGAATGACACCAACCTGCTGAATATGAGATGTCTGTCAAAGCATCCTCCGTCCACGCCTCCGTATTTTGGGTATATAACTCTACGAGAATGCCGCGATGTGAAATTGATGGGCGCCTGCCGTCTCTGTTTGGGCTCAGGGCATTGGTGGGGGGTGAAAAGAGAGAAAGGTGGGCAGGTTGCAACAGGGTTTTTACAGCGGGCGTGCTGCTCCCTCAGATACTCTGTGATAATACTGTCCAAGGCAGGAGGAGAAGGTAAGTGTCTGTCAAACTGCTTCTTCATGGCTGGACTCTGGCTGAAAGCCCCATGATCAGACTTCTGTCGAAGCACTCGGTTCTTTTTGCAGTTTATGGCTCCGCACGGCGTCTGCCGATCACGAGAGAAAACAATGCGGCCGATCAACGGCGAGCCGTTGTTACAGTGTGGGGCAGACGTCGACGGTATGGCGCTAGAAGGCGGTCCAGTCGACTGTGATGTGGAGGGGCGCGCTTGTGGATGGTTGGACGGCGCGGTGGATGAGTGTGAGGGATGGCTTCCGTGTCGTGAGCCCACACCGTTGGCCAGCCTTGGGGTGCGGGGGAGCGTAGTAACGGGGGAGGCAGCAGGGGGAGGAGCAACAGCAGGGAAAGAGGAGGCTGAATGTGAACAGTGAGATGAATGTGAAAGGCATGTCATGGGCAGATCTGCCTCTTTGGTGAGTGCGTTTGCTGTGTCGTGCAGGCCTTTGGCCACGAGGTGGTTTCGTATGAGAAGCAGCAGCTCCTTCTCGGGGAAGGTGATCTTGGACTGAGCAACCACGTTGGCCCTCTGCAGCCACGCCAGAGACACGTCCGTACCGATCAACAACGGCTTCCCGGAGATCCTTTCCATCAGTTCCGCTGCAAACTTGCAGAACTTGACGTGTTCGCTGCGTTTGTCCTGGAGAACGGGCTCCTTCATGAGCTGCTGGATGTGTCCGCTGCTGAACAAAGGCAGCTTGCTGATGATTTGTCTGACAGAGCTGGAGCGAGACAACCCCACCAGAGCTTTGCAGGCAAGAGCTCGGATCTGATCGGCATCTGTAATGGGCATCTTGACAGTCAGCAGGGACAGGAGCACCTAGAGGACAGACACAAAGTGTAAGTTTAAAGAAAATAAAAGGCTTGCAAAGCAAACGGCATGCCTGAAAGTGCTTTCTCATAAGGATACTGCTTAAAGGAGTTAGATAGTAGCAGAAATCATAAGCTTTATCAACACTTAGAAAGGTAGCATGCTCTATATCTGACAGCTCAGAGAACAAACTAATTAAAAGCAAATAAACGCTTTCAACTTTATTGAAGTGTTTATTTGTACCTTCTGCCATTTGGGAAATGCAAAGATAATTTATTTAATTAAGCAAATCTTTTTTGTTTTTTTTTTATGCTAATGAGACCCATCAACAGATTTCATTTACTAATTAAGTGACCCCTAATGCAACTGATTACACTGGTTTTTCTTTAGGGGTGTCAGGGTAAAGGGGTACAGCTTTCATATTGTTCTTTAAGTTATTTTGTAATAACTTTGTAATTGTAATGATAAGAATCTGGAAACATCAGATATGTCAATACTTTAACAAAGCATTTATTCATTAAAAAAAAAAAAGTAATATAGATGTCAGGTGAGCTTTAAGTGTACCTTGATCCCGTTGTTGGACTGCACAACATTCCACATCTTGGTGAGCACGCTCTCGTTGGCCTTCGTCTGCTGCGGCAGGCGGCGACGGGGAGTCCCCGCGATAAATTTGCCAATGCTGGACATGCGTTTGTCTGGCGCACACACACAGTTGATGACGACCTGGAGAGCCGACTTCTGGATCTCTGCATCGTTTACAAAGACCTCTCCCTCCGCCACAGCCAGGACTATACTCATGCCTAAGACAAAAAAATAAATGTTCATGCACATTGCTACTTTTTTTTTTAAATAAAGAGATTTTTGTTAAAGGGCTAGAGTTGATTTTCTTACTATAATACAAAACACAGTTGCTTAGCAACCAACAGAGTAAGGAAAATCTAAAAGAAAAAAAAAACAAAACTAAGATTACTGGCAACACAAAAGTAAAACTACCCTTTTTGGCAACAAGGTTATAACTAAGCGGCTTAGATTAAATCATCCTCTAGGAAAACTTACCAACAGTAGAAACAGTGGATCCTCCCTCATCCAGCACTGCAACAGGTTCAGACAACAACAGCTGCGTCTTTGGAACGACTGTGAGGATACTCAGGATGTCGAGGGCGTATCGTACTGTATCACTCCTACAACAGCAGAGAGCACAACTCAAGACTTGCGTTCAAATAAGTTTAGCGAACGTTTAACGGGACTCGTCAGTACCTGCCGTAGTAGGTCCTCCAGTCACAAGCGATAGAAATGAGCTGCAGGAGAAGCTGGACACAAGACAGCTTGTGAAAGACCTCTGCTGGTTCCCAGTACAGTCTGAGTGGACCGTATTCGATCAGAAACTCCATCATTTCCACCACCTGTTCACGGCTGTAGCTGACCGCCTGACGAGTGAGGCAAGCACACAGAATGCCAAATCAGAAACCATCTTCACAACTAAAGCAAATAAAAGGAGATGCGAAAAAATTATTTTTATTCTGATGCACAAATATATCCTCCGTTTACCTTGTAATATGGTTGTGAGTGAATGGGGGCACCTCCCTCTGTGCGCTGCAGAGACTGCTTCACCTGCTCCACCTTGATTGCCAGATGGGCCTCGAAGTACCTGCGCAGAGCCATGCAGGTGTGCTTGGCTCTCTGCCTGCTGGAGAAAATCTCATCATCGCTCAGCAGCGCTCCCTGGTCCTCCGGATTCAGGATCTCCAATGTGCTGATCTGAAAGCAGTTCATCCATTCCAAACTTTAAATCTATTCAATTTGACATTGTATTGGCTGTTCGGATGTCAATATTTTCGTCACATGACACAGATGAGTAGGTTTACACAGTTACGATGAGGACAGAGGGCTTTTTTTTTTTTTTTTTTTTTTACTAACCAGATTGACGAGCCGTCTAAGTCCGTCCTGCTTGTCGAAAAGCTCGAGGACGGCCCGGAACGAAAAGGAGATGGAGAAGAACATGGTTGCGTGGCAGCAGCCTGATGCATGCGAGCATTCCAACAGCCACAGCGTGTAACCAACCACATCTGACAAGACGGAGTGGGGCAACATGCACACCTTGAGTGGAGAGAGCACAGTCCTGAATACAAATAAGGACAGCAACAACAAAAAAATAACACACTGAACTCTGCAATACTGAGTAACGCTGTGCTGTTTGGATCTCTGTAGCATTTTTGACACATATGATCGATATAAGAAAACAATACCAGTTCAAAAATAATTTTAACAGCAACCAAAATATAACTACTTTGTGTTTGGCTCCTATCAGCCACAAGAGTATGGCTGTATAGTAAAAAAACATTACTGAGCTTCTCAAAAGCTACCGACTCGCTCTGCCAAAATGCTGCATTGACACAGAAATACTCCAAAATTAAGCTACTTCAATTTGAATCACTTCTGAGTTGCATTGTGTGGTAATCTCCTTCATACCCTTTCCATTGCGTCCTGGTTATAGGCGAGGTAATAGAGGCACAGTGACACTCCTGTAGCAGCCATCGAAGGTCTCGGGATTTCCAGCAATTTCTGAACGCCTCCATGAGCAACAAACTCTGCAGCGAACTTCTTGTGCAATAGTAGCGAAGCCAGATACTGTAAGAAGGGAAACTGCATGAGCTTAAGGAACATCACGCTGTTTGAGTAACAGGAAGAGTCAGAGAAAGAAATTAAGATTTACCTTCAGAGCCTCAAAGGTCAGCTGCACATCATTGGTCTGCTTTAGGTCCATATAGTGCATGAGGAGCTCACGGGCTCCCATCTGCATAAATACTGCCAGAAGCTGCAAACCATAAAGGAATAAACAGCGACAGTTTACCACACTTTAAAAACGTCCAAAATGGTTTTAAACAACATAGAGTTAATTCCTTGAACCTAAACAATTATGTAGCTTAAATTATTTCTTTCATCTGAATTATCAAAGTGGGAGGCTGACACCTACTGGTGACTTTACAGCATGACAGCAATACATTCTCTTGTCTATACAAAATTATTTTTACTAGATTTATATAAAATACTTAATTGCGCTCCACCATAAAGAGTACATGTATTAAAGGTGATTTTGCTTCCATTCATGCATGCAAATATGACCTCATCTTTCAAACACTGATATTTATACGTTAAGTGAAGAAGAACATGATCAAAATAGTTTTGAACAAGCTGTAAAGTCCTATGCTCATATTTGAATGAGACCAACCTCCTGATACTCTCCCAGAGGGGTGAGATACTGCAGAATGAGCCTCTGCTCAATCTCTGGGGTCAAAGGGTCCAGATGGTAGTTGTTGCCAATAACCCAGGGACTCATCTCCGACCAGCTGCTGTTGGAAAGCTCGCTTAAATTCCTTTCTGGTTCTGGCAGAGAGAAATTCAGCTTCTGTTTTGAGGTTCTGGCATTGTCTCTCTCCATCCTCCTCCGCAGGTAGCCGCTGCCATCAGACATGCCCGGGTGTGTCAGTGAACCCGGGGCAGACATGGGCTTCATCATGGTTTTAACAGCTGAGCTGGCACGGCTGCTCGTCCTGTGAGGCGAGCTGAAACGGAACGACAGCTCGTTTTCAGGCTCGGCGCTTGAGAAGGGAACTTCGGCGTCTTCTTGCGGCCCCAGTGCTTCCTTTTCGTCTGCATTTTTACATGGAGAGAAGGGCTTGTCTTCAAAGCCTCCATCAACAGCCTCCTCATCTAAAGGCAGCAAAGGCTCGCCGAGAATCTTCCTGGGGCTGGGTCGTTTGATTTCCCGTTTGTTCTCAGCATCCTTATCCTGAAGCTCACGCAGCCTGTGCAGCATCAAAGGCACCTGTAAAAGTAAAGCACAAATAACAACCAAATGGACCCTTACTAATCCTTATGAACAAACTGTGGGGCAAAATATCATTTGTCTTTCACTATAAACTTCTGAATTATGCATCAATACAAAGTGACATAAGAGACTGGGGACACCCCCTACTGACCAAAACAGAGTTCTCCTCTCTGTAGTTGGCAGCAATGTCCTGGTTCTCCATGGCGCCTGCCAACAGGCCTGTGGCATAGATTCGTAGAGGCTGTTCGGCCTCCTGAGCCCACTTAAAAAGTCTTTCAACGATGCCCTCCTGAAAAAAAAAAAAGACGCACGCAATATGGTGAATAATACATAAACTTAAGAAGATCAACAGAATGAATCAGAGAAAATACAAAGCACTATGTTTGATTGTATATGTGATGTTTGAAGTGTTTTTGTGAAATAACTAAACGGCGATAGAGGAATAGCAGTCCCTCCCGACAGAGGATAGTGGATGACCCTCCATATATTCTCTACACAGAATGCAGCAATCTTGTAGACGACATGAAGCTCATCAAAGCAAGCAGTTTACGAGTCTCCATCAAATTCTTAAACAAAGCTGCTTAAATCAAATACAAACAGCAATAGCTCAAAGTGTTTGTGTATTGGGTGTGTGTAATACATTTTATGTCTGATCCTCTAATGTTTACTGCAGAAAGAGGGGTCAGTGTACAACTCCAAGGTGAAAACAAGGGGAATAGATGGGGGCACATTTATGAAGAATGGCAAAAAAAACAAAAAACTGGATAACCAACATGCCATGATGTTCCTAAAGAACACAGTGGAGTGCTGATTATACAGTTATTTGCTTGTTTTTTTGTTGTTGTTTTTTTTAATCAGTGTTTATTGCAAACTGCTGTGAGGTGAGATGATGTCATCTCTTGCAAGTTTGTGTTGATGTAAAAGTATCAAAATGCACAGGGTACAATCCACAACATAATTTCCTATGGGGACAGTGAATTATATTTTCATTTATTCTATATTTGATGCAAAAACTAAAAAACAAAGTCTGACATCAGTTTTGTACCAACTTTGATAACCAGCAATTTAAGATAACTTTCTCTAACTAGGTCTCCAATAAACTGAATTAACATTAAGAGGTTGCTTTGATCTCAAGATCACAATCTTTAATTTTTCATAGAAATTCACAAATCTAGACAATAATCAAATCACAATAAATGGAATAAGAAGTAATGCAAAGCTTCCGGACACTAATATACAGCTAAATTATTTTATATGTCTGCTTTTAAGACTTCTATGTCAATTTATTTTCCTAACTTGTTGAGGTAGTAAGTTAAAAGGAAAAGGGAAATGAAATGCAATGGTTTAACAGTCACAATTCTACAAAATGTAACTTTTCAAGCAAAATAGAGGCAGTAAAATACATTATCCCTGGGTCTGGCAAATCCTGGAATTCAACTAAGAGAGTATAAATTAAAAGAATCAGAAGGGCCAGCACTAAAAATTATTCATAAAATGTATTGACTTTGATTGCTCTCAATCTCACCATCTAAAAATAGGCAAAAACACCCAAAACAGTATAAAAATAAGTACAGGATTGTTTTTCATGAGGTTTTGCATTTTCTGGATAGCCGAAATAATCTGAGAAGTGTCAGCGACGCAATCATGAACTGATTGGCAATAACAGCTGCCACAGTATTATGCTACTTCCTGTTTCCAACTGTCAGTTTGATGGAGCAGTAACACAATTAAAAAGACTTGTTGTTAGTTTGAGTGAACTGAAATGTTTAAAAGTTCAGCAAAATATGAAAAAAAATACACCACAAACATACGCATACACAAGCGCACACACACACACAATGAGGGTAGATGTACTTTACCTTTTCTTGAAAGACCACGGCTGTCTCCAGCCCAGGCATGATGTTCTGCAGCAGGCGACAAGCTGCAGCATTTAGAGCAAATTCTCTGCTGGTCATCACATAGCTGTTCACCAACTATTAAAGGAAGCATTTACTTTGTTTTAAATTAACTTCTAACCAAGAAACTAAATACAGTTAAATATGGCTCACCAAGACAACTCAAAACTACTGATTAATGCTTACTGTATTCATGAATTCATCATTTTTGAACAAGATCTTCAGAAGATGCCCCAACATGCCTTCTGGATCAGCTCTCCCTAGTGGCCAAGAGAGGCATGTCAAAAACATGCAGAATATTTAAATCCGTGGAGGACTTGCAGTTACGAAATCTGTTTTCCTCTTTCTCATACCAGGATGCCGATCATCAAAAGGGTCAGGGTCCGCTTTGTGGTACTCTTCCGTCTCCTTTTCAACAAGCTCCGAGATTCTAAAGGTCAACAGAAGTCCACCTTAAACACTCTTAAAGACCCTTTAATTCATTCTAACAGTATTACAGCTCATCACATACAGACACAAGCCTACTACTTACTTTGTGAGGATGTTGACCAGCTCCTGTGTGTTGCCTTGCTGCTCCCTCTCCCACTGTTCCAGCAGAGCAGTCAGCTCTGCCTTTGAGTCCACGGAGGCAGATGCTGACGCCATGGTGACGCAACCTGCAAGGATAAAATGTGCTCAAAACATGTAAAATACCAGAAATATGCATTTAAAGTGCATTGTACGTTACAGCAGAACAGAGAACAGGAAAGAACTTTATTCCCATGTTATATTCTCTTTGCTGGTTCATTTGGACAAGTTTCCAGGTCATACTGAGATTCCAGGGACTGATGCAAACTTTTTAGAAACAGTCTTCCCTACAACTGATAATTCAGCCTATGGTAAAATTTAAATATTGAGCTAATTTGAGCTACAATGAAAATGCTGATTCTCCTTACTACCCGATGCCCTCAAAACCAGTTACCTTATAACTATCACTGTAATGGAAAAATCTCACATTAGAACAAATAAAGAAAACTCATTAACTAACATGGGTTAGTTAATGAGTGGCTAACTAGAGTGGGAGGTTCAAAGATAACCAGCTCAATGATCTGCGCAAATTACAATGAGAAAAGGTAACCCAGCAGAAAATGTCGGACAAGCTTTCTTGTGGTTGCTGTTCTTTTCACATTTTCAAGAAATACCCTTTCACAGTAGCTCATCTGCCGTGCAACTATCCCTTACTTTAATTTCCATAAAGGACTGAGATGCCCTTTTTCCGCTTGGCAGTCGAGACACTCTCCACTCTTGGTCTCTGCACTTGTGTTTTTACACGCTTTTTTAAATCTCCTCTCACTTCCTGTTTTTGGTCATGCATGTTGTCCCAGAGCTGAACATTTCTTATCAGGAATTACTGTTTTCACATAACCTGCTCAAAGTTCATCTGCTGTTCTCCAACAGTGATCTTGGTGGAGGTTTCTACTCAGCGCTACTCAATTTGATGCTGAAAACGCGAAGGTTACATAAACACAACAGAACATGTTGACGGTCTCACAGGAAGTTCTGCCAGCTGATGTTTGCAAACCAAAAACAGACGCAGCTGATCCGCTCTTCTGCTGCAGGTGCGGCAGTTCTCTTGGGAACACAACCGTCAAATTTTGTCAATTTCGCCTCTTTTCTTAAAATATCAAGAAGAAGAACTATACTATACAATAATTATGAAACAACAGTCCGAATACGTGCCATGTATCTCTGTGTATTGTTTAACGAGGTACTGTTTACTTACAACGCAGCAGGCAGCTGGAAACGCCGCTCACTACTGCGATGTTTGGCTACTTGAAAAGTGGCTAAACAAGAGAGCTAACCTCATTATTGTTACAACCACACTTTCAAATCACAACTTTAGCATTCCGTCACAGCTCTGTGACTCCTCGGAACGTGCAGCTTATTTCACAGAATCTACAGAATATAAGGACCGGTCAAATCTGCCTGCAATGGCACACACACGGCATTACAAGGTACTAGCAAAAACCTGGCTATTTAGCCAGCATGCTAACTTTACCTCGTTTTTCCTCTCTGTTCTTGCTTCGTTTGCAAAGTTACACCGAGACTTAAATCCACCGACACAAGCCCCAACTTAATTATGGTTTGCCAAATCTCAGCGCATCGACAGCCGTCTCTCAGGCACTGCTTTATATATTTTTACTGTAGCTTTGAGTGCACGGTTTGTTAGCATGATAGCGAACACGTTCTTCGCGTCATATCACAGGCGACTGTCCACCGTTAATGACGAATAGTGATGGGAATTTCTGCTCTTTTCCGAGAGCCGGCTCTAGTGGCTCGTCTCCCAAAGAAGACCGGGTGTTCTTTCGGCTCCCAAACGGCTCTTTATCATCGCCAGCCTCGTATTTCAGTATAACTTGGGAAATAGAGATGTTTTGCATGACAAATCCTTTTTACATTCAATGAAGCCTTATACTTCCTTGATATTATGCATTTGTTCTGCTACAAAAGTACACATTATTACTTTGGTATATTTTAATCAAAAACAAATGAACATTGCAAACACATCTACCAAAGACCCATAATAGTAACATTATTTTTTTCTCTTTCATTCTCTCTCTCCACTTCGCCTATGGTGTGCTGTTCATTGCACTGGTGTGTTTGCAACCCCGCCCCTCATAATGAATAACGGCTCTCAGTGAAGAGCCGGCTCTAATAGCCGAAACGTTCACGACCGACCCCATCACTAATGTCGACACAATGTTGCAAAAATAGCCTTTATTTTAATGCAAGAATTTTAATATAAGCGTCACAATATTTTCTTACAAACAGAATTTTCATGTTACATGAAATACATTGTTGTAAAATACTTGCATAATGTTTAATGGAAATCTCTACATTTAGAATACATGTGCCAGTTACTGTTACAGACTAAATTGAAATGGATATTATATGTGAATTGCTTCATAAAGATCCATCGATTTACATAAATGCAAAGTAATGCAGATTAAATCTTATTTTTTCTCCAATAAAGCGGTGTTCTTCATTTATTTTACAACAAATTCTATCATAAACAAAAGTAGAAGACAATCTGTTAAATCCATCCAAACAACAAAACACGGACAACATAAAGATTAAC
This sequence comes from Poecilia formosa, assembly GCF_000485575.1. Taxonomy (NCBI): domain Eukaryota; kingdom Metazoa; phylum Chordata; class Actinopteri; order Cyprinodontiformes; family Poeciliidae; genus Poecilia; species Poecilia formosa. The sequence goes on from NW_006800074.1 coordinate 65,581, forward strand.
ATGTAATATCTCCATGAATTTGTACTTTGCTGGGGTGGAAAAAAAGACAAAACAGATACTTTCCCAGTCTTTAGTTTTTAAATTGTGTCAGTGCACTTCATAGTGGTCTTTTTCTTAAATTGCCTCACTTTGTAATGTCAGCGCAGGTGGTTTCAAAACCTTTAAACTCGTAGATATCATTAAGAGTAATAGTGTCATCACACATTTGTATCAACATTAATACTGTCTTCTGCATGGTGCGCAGATAACAAAATGGTCCCTTTAACCTGGAAGCAAATATATTTTGTCAATTTCTAACAAAGACACAAAATTATGGACTTGTTAAATGACCAGATTGCCTAATTTCAACTTTGATAAACTTTGACGAGGTGATGCAGCTGGTCCACAACTGCTGCCTCAGTTGACTCTTTTTCCAAATTATTTAGTTGACAACAGTAATTTGACTCCCTATTCAAAAATGTCTCATCTACGTTTTAAAAGATTTTGTAAATAGTTGATTTCTTATTTTTGTTTATATAATCAGAATGCTATGTTCATCTCAGTTACATTACAGAGCAGCAGCAGGTAGCAGGATAGTCATCCGTATGAACTTTGAACTCATTTCCGTACACAAAGTAGACATATGTTTTTCCTTTCCATGTGTAGGTGACCTTTGTGACGGGGATCAATTCAATGGTTTGACGCTGCAGACAAAAAAGAAAAAACAAAACAAAACAAAAAAACAAATGTGAACCTTTTGTATGGCAACAAACCTCCATTATGTGATAACATCTTTGAATACCTGTTGTAGAATACGTGATGTCCGTGAGAACTTGCCCTGATGATCCCCAACAAGGCGCTGTGCAGCCTGCACTATCATAGGGTCTGGGAAGCCCATGACTGGATACACCTGTAGAGGGTATTAAATAAATATTTTTGAAGTGGTGTCACTGTTTAAGGGGCATGCACAGACATTTGTCAATGTAAGTGAAGGAAATGCATTCAGTTATGCTTCAAGAGCTCCTGGTGGTTTCCATCTCTCTCACACAGGATGCAGTCAGTCTCGTTGCGAGAAGCTGTTTGACAACTTGTTTTTCACAGTTTTGGCACAATTGCTGCATGTAAAAAATACGTGACTTACATGGCCTTAGCTCTAAAAGGGTACAGTCTGTGTCTAATATTTAAAATTTTGTTGGTTTACCCTATAGACATATGGTTAAGATAAAAATAAATAGTGCACTGTGGTGTCTACAGTGAAAAACGTATTTGCCTCACTTTGTTTATTCTGCTTTTGCCTGTTAACAGACTTCCAGGTTCTAGAGCAGGGATGGGCAACTCCAGGCCTCGAAGGCCGGACACCTTTAACTTTTAGATGTGTCTCTACTTCAACACACCTGAGTCAAATAATGAGGTTGTTAGCAGGACTCTGGAGAACTGGACTGCACTTAGGAGGTGATTCAGCAGTTGGATTCAAGTGCATTGGACCAGGGAGACATCTAAGAGTTGCAGGACACAGGCCCTCGAGGACCAGGATTGCCCACCCCTGTACTAGAGCAAACTAATGTTATCAGTAAAAACAAAAACAAAAAAAGAGAAAATACAAAATGCACAATTGCTGCAATGCATTTGTATTTATTTTACATTGCTGCGAAGGCATTTTGACACACCCATTAATGTAGAACTATTTTCATTTAGCCAGTTTTTGCAGGATTTTTGAGGATGAGCAAACTGTAAGGTCATGTCACAGAAACACAATTGGAAATAAGTCTGGACTTGGACTAGGCCACTCTAAAACATCAATTTTCTTTTAGCCATTCAGAGGTGAATATATATGTGTGTGTATATGTATATATATATAGTAAATAAGATAAAATAACCACTACATGCTTTTCAACTTTAACCAACTTAACCATGTCAGTATTGCCATTTCCATCGAGTTAGTTATGTACACAAGCATGTAACAAGGAAAGAGAAACAGAGGGGACCTCCAGGAAAATAGATAGACAAACAGACAGACAGATAAAAGTAAACAAATGCTAATAATGGTAGTTAATCTTGTATAGAGGGAAAGTTAAATTGTCTTGAAAGCACAGGGAATTAATACGTTTTAATAGTACTATAACAACATCCATCCATGAAAAGATTCATTTATATCAGGCAACAATTTCACCTCTTTCTAAAGACCTAAATATATAATGTTGCCATATTTTTTTTTTTACAAAAACAAAATAAAAAGGAGAATTTACCAAGTACTGAGAGTCCCTGAAGAGCTCCTTGCCTGACACTTGACTAAGGTTTGACACCTGAAGACCGCTCGATTGTTCAACAACATAATTGTCAGAGTTGTTTGTCCTGCAAGCACAAACACAACTGATCATTTTACAGCATCTTCAGACACTGGAACCACCTCAGCAAACTCCTTTTAATATAGAGGAGCATTCTGTCGGCCCCCATCACCAAGGCTGAGCTTGGTCACCTTACAAAGCAGCTTCTACATAGAATCTCATGTTTTTGGTTCTGCTCCCTGCTCCCTGTGAGGGTTAGAATAAAAATGGATCAGGAAATCAAGAGCTTTGGTAGATAAACATGGTTAACAATACTCTACCATTTCACAGTGAGGCAGATGAAGACCAAAAGCTGCTGTTTTCCTCGACATGTGGTACATTGCGTTGATCCTTGCCCATGACATTGTGCACAACTGAAACAAAAGAGAAACTTTCAAAATACAAATACAGCATTCAGCAGAGTTCTTTAAATATTCCCCATTGTCGTAAAGTCTTTAGGAATAAAATGCATACTTTTCCCTCCCTCTTCCGCTGCAGTGATGGCATCGATCATCTCCATGACGAAAACCAGATCCATTACACACCCAACACACTTTCTGTTGAAGAAAAAAAAAAGGGAAGAGAGACACTTTTGATTTTATCACACTAAAGAACTTCCAATATTTCCTAACTGAGTAGAAAATACTTACATTACCAGAGCCTGCACAGTCTTTGCATGGTTTCCTCCCCATTCCTACACAATCATGGCAAGGCTAGAACAACAGAATAAGCAACACACTTGTTTGTCATTTAGAAACATACACCAGGTAGAGTATATTCAGAATGAAGCTAGGTTGTGTAATAAAATATTCTTTTGATAATTAGTGAAACACCGAGTCAATCAGAGAAACGTGCATTTGTCTGTTAGGTATTTATTTAGACAATCAGATTAACAGCAAAATCATGTATCCTCAGAGAGCAGGCTAGAGAGAGTTTAGGGAAGGAAGGAGAGGAAGAAGTTAAACTTAACACAATTCTCTTTAATATCTTCTTCAGTCACATACACAGCAGCTCTGATCCAGCCCCCTCATCTCAGGGAATCTTTTTCTCAGGCTTCTTACAAAGGAATACCTATTGCCCTCAGCCAAAACCCAGTTCAAAGAAGTTTTGCTAAAGAAGAAAAAAAAAAAAAAACTGAAGCCTTCGTTACCATAAGACTAAAGAAAGAATCCAAACATAAAGAATTGTATAAAAATACATGTGTAATGATGTTTACAGGGAAAACTTTTTTTTTCCCCCCATCATGCATGATTTGTGTAGCTTACCTTCATAGAAGAGGTGTAGGGAACCTTCATTTTCTGTTCGCCGTCCACAAAAAAAGTGGGTACTTTGGCCGGAAGGTCCCACGGTCCTGGAGGTTGCTGAACATAGGCGTCCACTGGCTGGCCTGATCAATATTAACAAATATAAACTGTCATATGGGTCAAAACATTATGAATTAACAAAATAAACAGCCCCGAGTATTTAATTAATAATCTGTACACTTTTACACTTATTACATTAACATGGCAGAATGCCACATTGTGAGCTGCAAGAACCCACAGCAGGAATAGTGACAAGCATCTATGCATTCCCCAGAGCTCCAATGGAAACTTGTGGTTGACCACGTGTGGTTGGGCAAAAAGGCTTCTTCCTGTTTCCTGTGTACGTGTACCACTTTTGTGTTGAGTTTGTGTGGTGGTGGTGGTTTAGGTGTAGGCCGTTGGTCCAACTGTCACAGTCACCCTATTATTTTTTTTGAAGACATTAGACATTAGCAGAAACACACCGTGGAATGGCTCATGGCTCCACTCTGTAGACCTGGATTCAGTAAATGTTTCCAGGCGATACTGCAATAAAAAAAAATAAAAAATAAAAAAAAGAGTAGGAAAAATCAATCTAATGAGCCACAACCGTTCACTTTTATTCAGTTCTCACAGCTTTTTTCAAAACATTTCTAAATCACAAACTCTCTTACCCTGTAAGTATTGAATGACTCCATGTTGATGATAACACCGTCCTTTACTGGCGCAGAACTGTAGCAACATTTGCTGGAAACATACAGGCTAAAGGCATCCCTGGCAGTATCTTCACTTATAGACGGGATACTGCAAGCAAGAAGCAATAATATGCAACATGTCACACATATTGGAATATCTACAAATTAACTAACAGCTGTCTTAAATATCCTAATCCTAATTAAAAGAAGGGGCATGGTGTCAGCATTACTTCCAGTGTGGTTGTTCAGGTCCAGGTGAAGGCTGGGGGACTGGTTGAGAAGGCATGGGAGGTGGAAGAAACCCACCTGTAACAAAAATTAAAAGTCCTTTCAGTGAGGTTTCTTACTTTATTCGGGAAAAGAATATTTGATCTCAGATGTTATTGTCCAAAGCCTCTTGTAAAGGAACAGTTTTCATCTACCTGGACTGTATTACTGTTTCTAAATCTCCAAAAGTGTTTGTGAATAAGCATAAACGGATATGCTTATTCACATAATTGTGAATCAACCATTACTCTTTGGTGTTATTTCACTTCAAGTAATATCTAAGACTTTCATTGCTGAATACATTTAACTACCAGTAAATTCAATAATCGGGTCACATTGTATTAATAGACTGTCTGCAGATTGCTTATTTTTTATGAGTCACCACCAAAAAGGCAAACAGTTGAAAAAGCAGTAACATATCCTATTTTTTTATTTATTTATTTTTTTTTTTTTTTTGCAATTATTAATGTGTGAAGTTGGCAGGATAAGCCTCAGTTCCTCCATGGTATTCATCAAGAAAGTTTTGGACTGCTCCCTCCAGTGTGCATACAGTTACAAACAGTTGCTACTGTCTTTATCTTATCTTAAGGAGAGATAAGGAGGGGGGGATAAGATAAGATAGGATAAGATAAAGATAATAGATAATAGATCTTCTTGTAAAAAATGTATTGTATTGTGAATGGAAATTAGATGGTGATGGGGATGTACTGCCAATCTGACATTTGTGTTTTTATGTTGTTGTTTTTTTTCTTTTTTTGTGTGTTTGTTTTGTTGTTGTTGTTTTTTGTTTGTTTGTTTTTATGTATTTATGACTATTGTCCTTTTTGGGTGTGCTGTTTTCATTGTCGTATTGCAGTTTAGCCATTGCTTCCTAAACAAATTTCTCCTTTGGGAGACTAATAAATAATTGTACCTTAACTTAAGTAAAAAGTGTTGGCATTAACCTCCAGAAAAAGAATTAAAGCATCTTAATCTTGAGCAATGGTATGCATGGATGGTTAGGGTCTCATCTTGTCTAATGCCGACACAGTTGTACTCTGTCGCAGTAACAAAACAGCAAAGCCAAACAGCATTACTCTTATTTGACTGATATATCCGCATTCTAATCCCGACCTTTGACCGTAAGATATGGATCAAGACTGAAAGAACAAGATTAAAGATACGAGTTTCTGAAATCACCCAGCCTAACCCTACAGGTCAGATAAGGTCAGGAGCTCACTCATCCAGTGGCACACCTTGGAGTACAGCCAATGCTGAACATTGTTATGACTTGTTAGGATTGTCTATAGAATTAATTTCTACAAGTTTGCCATGCTGTTTCTAATGTAAAATATACATTTTAACCGTTTTTTTCTTTAAAGAAAAAAAAAGGTCATCAAGCTCTTGCCCTGTGGTATCAGCTGTTCATTTTTGTCTTTCAGACAGACAAGATTAGCATTTTTCATTTGGTTAGTATAAATTTTCTAGAGTTTTCTCAGCAGTTATGTTGTTTTAATGTTAAACTGATGAAAAAACAGGCAACTCCTTTTCTTTGCTCTGTTATTTTCTTTTGCTGCTTTCTTTTTATGCATCATCACCAGCAATTGAGACTATCACTCTTTTGATCTCTCTCTTTAGTCTGACCCTTTAATTCTGTTTTTAACCATTTCTCTTTCCTAAACAGCCACTGGCATAACTTTTTTGTCTGCTAGTACTATGTCATTAACTATATTAAGCTTATTTGCAGTCCCTACAATTGTATTGCTGGCTCAGAGCTTCTTAGTGTAATCACGTTTCTTTCCTAAACTGGACCTCAAAAAGAGTAATTGGTCTTTTAATTTGAAGGTATTTTTATTTCAGAACTCCTCTGTGAAAAATTTGGAATTGAAGAAAGGTATTGGTATATTTGTACCAGATGTAGATGTGCTCATAGTGTGAAGTGCATTGACATAAAATTTCTTTTGACCTGGCACAAATTAAAAAACATAAATCTTAATCATCTGTAATTAAACATATTGTGTTGCTATGTACATATTATGTTGTTTTTACTTTAAAACTCTTGTTTATGAATTATGAACAATGGGTTAGTGGGTTGGTATATCTTACTGTACCTCCTCCCGCCATCGTCCCTTCATATCCATGCATGTTGTCAAACATACCGGCCGGAGGAGCGCTAGGGCCCGGATGCTCCTCCACGGGTGGGGCAAACATTGCTAAATCAAAAACAGGAACAACCAGTCCAGTCAGAAACAGATGCAAACTTTGAAATATAATTTAAATTGTTGTTGCTTTTTAAGGTTGTTGTTTTTTTTTTTTTTTTGTAATACAATTCAACACAACAACACAGCAAAAGGGGAGTCAGCTGGTCATTTAACCCAAGTCAGCAAAAGCCATAGAGCTTGAGATTTTCAAATGAATACATGTTCCTTCATGTCAAAATCCTCAGACGCTGTGACTTACCGTGCCCTTCTGTTATGGTGTACATCCGACAGATTTCCGAAACCCAAAGCCTGATTTATCTGAAGCTTCCTGGTTAATCTTAATCCCTCAGTCTGTAAATATAAGTGAGAAACTCGAAGCTCTGAAATTTCAGCAACTCCAAAAATATGGATTTGCTGATTCCATATTTCAGTCAAATGTCTGTAAATATGAGGGAGAAACTCGAAGCTCTGAAATTTAAGCAACTGCAACAACATGTCGCCACCCATCTCCAGATGTTACGTCACCGGAGGGACCTAAGTTACTACGCAGAACTCACCCATAAAAAAAAGAAACAACTCCAAAACTCGTTTTGTGCTCAGGGTGTAGTTGAAACACGGGTTTGTAGGAGGTCATACCTGCTGGCCCCACTGCTGCTGGTATGTAACCTGGGTTGGCAACGCCGTGATTTTGGTGCTGACCATGGCTGAAACGCGTTGCGGTAAAACGAAAAGTTAAGCAGCAGTTTATAACTTTTGCTCTAAATCGAAAGCATGAAGCGACCCTCACCTCGTTAAACGCTGATAATCCATTTTGCGAGAGCACGGTGACAACTGGATTTTTGACCGATATTCTCTCTGGATTTCTTTTCCTGTCTCACCCAGCTGTCTGCTTGTTGGTTCCCCTCCTTTATTCGCCCCTAACTATTACTGCGGCAGTGACGGGACCTGATGTCCGGATGCTTCGCAATACAGAGAAAGTTCAGCAACCTAAGTCCAGGATCCGAAGTCTTTTTGAGTGGAGCTTGAAGCGAACGGAGATATTTGGGTGGGATTTGTATTGTCTTTTTTTTGTTTGTTCGTTTGTTTTTTAAGTTATTTTACTAATATATAGTTATTTTTAAGGGTTTATTTATGCTTTGGCAACTAGGTTTTTCCTTAAGAGACCGACAATAAAAACTAAACTGATTTTTATTTCAAAATAAAAGCATTGACGTATGAGATATTTGCATGTATTCGCATATTTGAAGTGATAACATACAAAATAATAGGCGAAGAAAAACATTTAAGATTTAAGCAGCCCTCGATTTACCAGCTTAACATGGGTTAACTATAGTCATTATTGAGCTAACATTATGCAC